>NW_028165946.1:0-3000 GCF_964263955.1 Coregonus lavaretus | reverse complement strand
TACAAGAAACATCTGACCTCTATGATTGCCAACAAGGGTTTTGCCACCAAGTACTAAGTCATGTTTTGCAGAGGGGTCAAATACTTATTTCCCTCATTAAAATGCAAATCAATTTATGACATTTTTGACATGCGTTTTTCTGGATTTTTTTGTTGTTATTCTGTCTCTCACTGTTCAAATAAACCTACCATTAAAATTATAGACTGATCATGTCTTTGTCAGTGGGCAAACGTACAAAATCAGCAGGGGATCAAATACTTTTTTCCCTCACTGTACTTCACTTGCTTTGGCAATGTTAACATATGTTTCCCATGCCAATAAATCCCTTAAATTGAATTGAATTAAATTGAGAGAGAGCGAGAGAGTGGAGGGAGAGAGAGAGAGAGGGGAGGGAGAGAGAGAGAGAGAGAGGGGGGGGGGGGGGGGAGAAAGAGAGAGAGGGGGGGAGATAGAGAGGATGGAGAGAGAAAGAGAGGGGAGAGAGAGAGAGAGAGAGAGAGAGGGGGAGAGAGAGAGAGGGGAGAGGGAGAGAGAGAGGAGAGAGAGGAAAGAGAGAGAGAGAGGGGAGGGAGGGAGAGAGGGGAGGGAGAGAGAGAGAGAGAGGAAGGCGAAAGAGAGAGGGGAAGAGAGAGAGAGAGAGGAGGAAGAGAGAGAGGAGAGAGAGAGGGATAGAGGGAGATAAATATTTCAGATGTATTTCATGCTATAACAGCATTTTTGGACTTGAACATGGCCCACGGATCAGTGATCATTATGGGTGAATCCTAACTAACAGTCCCATTTTAGGTTCCCATTGACATTAATGCATGACTAAGTGAAAATGTGACGTGAATATGGATAAAATAATGTAATGTCTGCTGGCGTTCCAGTACAGTTTACCTGTGCCAGGGTTCCCAGTTCAGCCCCTCTGTCCTCCACTACACCCAATGTGAATCTCACTGTCTGGCACATCTTGTTACAGAAGTTTCTACAGCTCAACACTGGAACACAGACAGACTGATGTCCTCACCTGACGGACGGATGGATGGACGGACAGAGAGAGAGAGAGACAGACAGATCCATTAACATAAGAGACTGTGATATTGTAGCTATGGAAAAACTTGCCCAGGTACGAATTGCTTTGTCATTATCATGGAGCAAATGTTATTGTTAAACTCCTTCAGATTACCTGGGCTATTCTCAAAAGTAAAACTTGAAAGGGTCATCAGGGGAAACAAACGCCTGAAGAGAGGGAGGGAGTAACTCACCCTGGGCATTGTAAGATCAGAGAGCGAAGCGGAGCATGTCTGATCCCCTTAGGAAGTCTTTCCTCTGGACGTCACAGGGGAGACAGAGAGACAGGAGTTAGGGACTCCATCCCAAATGGACCCTGGTCAAAAGTAGTGCACTACATAAAGAATAGGATGTCAAAACTAGTGCACTACATGGGGAATAGGATACCATTTGGGACGTAGCCAGGGAGAGATCACAGATGATGTAATGAACATACCCACTCAGACGGAACTACCAGAAATAACTGATAGAACTGAGAGGAGGGAGTCGAGGGACGGTGGAGGGCAACTGACTGACTTGTGTTTCCATGGCAACCACGCTCTCACAGGGGTCAAGGTTGCCCTCCTTCACTTTCTCTTGGAGCCTCTGAGAAGAGAGAGAGAGAGAGAGAGAGAGAGAGAGAGAGAGAGAGAGAGAGAGAGAGAGAGAGAGAGAGAGAGAGAGAAAAGAGTGAGATTGTGTAATTTTGTGATGTGTGTCATTTACTTTTTAATCCTGCTAAATTAATAATTATAATGACAGAGTAGCTCCACTACGGGTTGTTTGCCAAGTTCATATTTCCAGGTTTCATTGGAAAGTTCACTGCAGCATGACATCCTCCATCCTCTCCCTTCTCCCCCAGTTGTTTTTACAATCCCAGAACAAGATGATCAATTCTATGGCAGTAGTGTCCTTCCAGCATCCCCAGGATTTAGTGCTCTGCTGATCTTCCCTGTAATAAATGGTGCCGCTACTCATAAGAAAGTTGTATATCTCCAGGCAGGCTGGCTGGGCAGGGCTGACTGGGCAGGGCCGACTGGGCAGGCTGGCTGGGCAGGGCTGGCTGGGCAGGGCTGGCTGGGCAGGGCTGACTGGGCAGGGCTGGGGGCCTGGGCAGGGCCGACTGGGCAGGCTGGCTGGGCAGGGCCGACTGGGCAGGCTGGCTGGGCAGGGCTGGCTGGGCAGGGCTGGCTGGGCAGGGCCGACTGGGCAGGCTGGCTGGGCAGGGCTGGCTTGGCAGGCTGACTGGGAAGGGCTGACTGGGCAGGGCTGGCTGGGCAGGGCTGGCTGGGCAGGGCCGACTGGGCAGGGCCGACTGTGGTGTGTGCCTCCAGAGAGACACCAGAGATTACGTCTAAAGGGTCCATGATATTTCCCAGAGATTTACTCATCTTCCTGCCATGCTTATCCCTCACCAGGGAGTGGACGAGCACCTGGGAGAGCGATGGAGAGAGAGAGGGAGAGAGAGGGGGGGAGAGAGAGGGGGGAGGAAGAGAGAGGGGAGAGTTGGGGGGAGAGGGAAAGAGAGAGGGAGAGATAGAGACGGTAAGAAGAGGGGGCAGTGATTCAGACCCTGTTGTCGTTAATATCAGACCCTGTTGTCGTTAATATCAGACCCTGTTGTCGTTAATATCAGACCCTGTTGTCGTTAATATCAGACCCTGTTGTCATTAATATCCTGTTGTCGTTAATATCAGACCCTGTTGGCGTTAATATCAGACCCTGTTGTCGTTAATATCAGACCCTGTTGTCGTTAATATCAGACCCTGCTGTCGTTAATATCAGACCCTGTTGTCGTTAATATCAGACCCTGTTGTCGTTAATATCAGACCCTGTTGTCTTTAATATCAGACCCTGTTGTCGTTAATATCAGACCCTGTTGTCGTTAATATCAGACCCTGTTGTCTTGAATATCAGACCCTGTTGTCGTTAATATCAGATCCTGTTGTCGTTAATATCAGAAACTGT
>NW_028165947.1:0-30178 GCF_964263955.1 Coregonus lavaretus | reverse complement strand
GGAACACACACACACACAGAAACACAGACACACACACACAAACACACACGCACACACGGATCACCTGGAGTCAGAGCTGACAGAGATGCGTTAAGGCAGAGAGCAGCGGCACTTTCACGTCTACATGCCTGAGCGCCCTACCGTGTGTGTGTGTGACTCCATGCCTGAGTGCCCAGCTGCCATCACCAACAATTACAGCAGTCCACGTCCAATGCCTTCAGACAGGCTCAAGTACCCTGTTTCCCCCTTCCCCCCACCCTACCCCCCCCTCACCACACACCCCTCTCACCCGCACAACGCCTCTATACCTCAAAGCCTCGCCCACCACCCTTCTCCCCAACAAAAGCCCCTCATCCCCCCTAGTGTTAGTCTTTCACCCCCCCGGCAGACCCGGGTTTTGCTCTTCTCTTTTCTCCCCCTTTGTGTTGATTATTCCCTGCCTGTCAGAATGTGACAGGGGAAGTGTATCGCTCATACCATCACACACACACACACACACACACACACACACACACACACACACACACACACATACAGTGACAAGGGAAGTGTATCGTTCCAATGCGCCCCATCTATCACCGCTTTTACAGTTTCTTAGTTAATTAACCAACCACGGGAGGAGGGGAGAGAGGGTACAGGACGGTGAAAAGGAGAGGGAGGGAGGAGAGAAGAGGGGAGCGGTGAGAGTATAAAAGGGACATTTTGGGGGCAGGGACACAGGGTCTTGTGGGATATTGTTTTTGTCAGGGTGTCATCTTATTATGATTATCTTAACGTAAGACTTGGGGCTCAATACTATACAGTTGCACTACTGAAACAGTAGCATACAGATTATCATTTTGACATATCCAATACATTTAAATAACTTATTTACAGTTTTTTTTTTATCGCTTTGGTACTATTTTCACAAGTATGTGGTGGATTTTCTAAACTCTTAGTGCAAAACTCCAAACTGGTAATGCAGCAAGTCTTATATTCAAAACCTTTCACAGTCCATTCATTTTGTTTGTTGACATATTTCACCACACAACCATATACATTTACTGTGAAATATAATGAGTACATTGGTTTAATCACCAAAACACATCCTAATGATATTTTCTCAATGTAGTTCTGTTAGCAACCAGTTCATCCAACAGCAAAAAATTGAAGAAACATGTTTCAAAACTGCCTTTTGAATGTAGTATGCTACAGTACTGTACATTATTACAGTATTGCAGTACTGTATTGACAATGCAATTTTAATAAAGCAGTGTGAACCCTCTTCTTGCGGTCAATTTGTAGTCTACAATTATTTGTAATTATGTTCCAGCCTACCGGCCATCCGCTCAAGAAAAAATCGTCCCGCGGCTGGATCTATAGTAGTTGATGATCCCTGGTATAGCGGATGCATTTCTTTCTTGTTTTGGACTTTCTGGATTATTTCCAAATTGGTTTTGTATTGATATTGTATTACTGCACTGTAGGATATAGAAACACAATCATTTCGCCAAACCTGCTGTAACATCTGCTAATCTATGATTTGTTATAGACAGTACATCTCTGATCTTGTCAATATCATATTTTTTTTTTTATGTACTGTGAAGTAAAATCATTATAGTCATCATCATAGTAGTACATTTAAGCAATAAGGCCAGAGGGGGTGTGGTATATGGCCAATATACCATGGCTGAGAGGTGTTCTAAAGCACGACGCAATGCAGAGTGCCTGGATACAGCCCTTAGTCGTGGTATATTGGCCATATAACACAAACTCCCAAGGTGCCTTATCGCTATTATAAACTGGTTACTAACGTAATCAGAGCAATAAAAATAAATGTTTTGTCATACCCGTGGTATATACCACGGCTGCCAGCCAATCAACATTCAGGGCTCGAACCACCCAGTTTATAATCAAGTATATATCATACTTTTTATGTTTCAACTTTACAGACATACGTACATGTTCATGATGTAGTTCTCAAAATCTGCAGGTAACAAACCAGTTTACATGTAAAATCTATAGGTTTACCAAATGTTTACGTGATCATCAGTTAAGAGCAGTCAGATTACGTACCGTAATAGTAAAATGACTTTTAACAAAAGAGAATAGAATCACATCAAAAAGCAATGTGAGAATTGCATTGTGAAATGCATGTACTTTATATGAACATTTATTGCAATGTGTAACATGTATTTCTAAATTAAACACTATTTAGTGAAAATGTTGCTGTATGTTTTTGTGTGTTGTACTTAGTCAATATAAAATGTTCTTAGAGTTTTGAAACAACTGCTTTTTTGATGATCTGTTTTGAGTTTTGTACTAAGAGTTGTGAAAATGTACCACATACTTGTGAAAATTTCACCAAAGTGATTTAAATAACCTGTAATATTATTATCAAAATACCAATTGGATCATGGAAAGATGAATAATTGTGTATAGCAAAGGTAGTTCTGTAAGTTACACTCACATCTGACTGAATCTCCTCCAACATTTTCTCTCCTCTCCTCTCCTCTCCTCTCCTCTCCTCTCCTCTCCTCTCCTCTCCTCTCCTCTCCTCTCCTCTCCTCTCCTCTCCTCTCCTCTCCTCTCCTCTCCTCTCCTCTCCTCTCCTCTCCTCTCCTCTCCTTTCTTCTCTCCTCTTTTTCGCTATCTTTTTTGGCTTCCATCTTTCCCTGTCATCCTACACTCCTCTTCTGACAGAGAGAGAGAGCAAGAGAGGGAGAGAGGGAGGGAGATGTGAAGTGACAATAGCCCCAGAGAAGCAGGACTGGACCCTCTCACCCTGGGGCCTGTACCCAGGACCGAGGTCTCTCAACTGGGCGGCCTTACTGCCTGGCCTGGCCTCACACACAAACACAGAGAGAGATACCAAAGGCTATGCTGTAGTAGTGTTGTAGGCTGTGTGTAGCTGTAATACCTTGTGATGGGCCACTTTGCCAACAGTACTAGTTAGAGGTCATGGTTTGGTTTGGAAAGATTTGTTTTTACCCTCTGTCCCTTTGTCAGAGCCCGAGCTTCCCTCTCCTCTGTGTGTTTGTGCTGTGTGTGTGTGTGTTTGGTGGGGTTTGTGTATGAGTGCGTGCATGTGTGTGTGTATGTGTGTGTGTGTGTGTGTGTGTGTGTGTGTGTGTGTGTGTGTGTGTGTGTGTGTGTGTGTGTGTGTGTGAGGAATTACTGTATCAGAAAGTAACAGGATTTGGACCTAGCCATGGAAACCAGAGATAGGTAGATAAGTGTAATGTAGCTGTGATATGGGCAGACAGTCTGATTGACAGGTGTCAATAAAAGATGGATGCTGCTGGATGAGAGAGATACTGCTGGGTGCAGGAGAGAGATGCTATGGATTTCTGACTGAGAGGTTCTCCTCCATCCCTGGCTGTCATTAGATAGCTGTCTGCTTCCTCTGATTGGACGGATTTCACAAATACAGTGGGGAAAAAAAGTATTTAGTCAGCCACCAATTGTGCAAGTTCTCCCACTTAAAAAGATGAGAGAGGCCTGTAATTTTCATCATAGGTACACGTCAACTATGACAGACAAAATTAGATATTTTTTTTGCCAGATAATCACATTGTAGGATTTTTTATGAATTTATTTGCAAATTATGGTGGAAAATAAGTATTTGGTCAATAACAAAAGTTTCTCAATACTTTGTTATATACCCTTTGTTGGCAATGACACAGGTCAAACATTTTCTGTAAGTCTTCACAAGGTTTTCACACACTGTTGCTGGTATTTTGGCCCATTCCTCCATGCAGATCTCCTCTAGAGCAGTGATGTTTTGGGGCTGTCGCTGGGCAACACGGACTTTCAACATCCTCCATTGATTTTCTATGGGGTTGAGATCTGGAGACTGGCTAGGCCACTCCAGGACCTTGAAATGCTTCTTACGAAGCCACTCCTTCGTTGCCCGGGCGGTGTGTTTGGGATCATTGTCATGCTGAAAGACCCAGCCACGTTTCATCTTCAATGCCCTTGCTGATGGAAGGAGGTTTTCACTCAAAATCTCACGATACATGGCCCCATTCATTCTTTCCTTTACACGGATCAGTCGTCCTGGTCCCTTTGCAGAAAAACAGCCCCAAAGCATGATGTTTCCACCCCCATGCTTCACAGTAGGTATGGTGTTCTTTGGATGCAACTCAGCATTCTTTGTCCTCCAAACACGACGAGTTGAGTTTTTACCAAAAAGTTATATTTTGGTTTCATCTGACCATATGACATTCTCCCAATCCTCTTCTGGATCATCCAAATGCACTCTAGCAAACTTCAGACGGGCCTGGACATGTACTGGCTTAAGCAGGGGGACACGTCTCGCACTGCAGGATTTGAGTCCCTGGCGGCGTAGTGTGTTACTGATGGTAGGCTTTGTTACTTTGGTCCCAGCTCTCTGCAGGTCATTCACTAGGTCCCCCCGTGTGGTTCTGGGATTTTTGCTCACCGTTCTTGTGATCATTTTGACCCCATGGGGTGAGATCTTGCGTGGAGCCCCAGATCGAGGGAGATTGCTCCCACAGTTGATTTCTTCAAACCAAGCTGCTTACCTATTGGAAATTCAGTCTTCCAAGCCTGGTGCAGGTCTACAATTTTGTTTCTGGTGTCCTTTGACAGCTCTTTGGTCTTGGCCATAGTGGAGTTTGGAGTGTGACTGTTTGAGGTTGTGGACAGGTGTCTTTTATACTGATAACAAGCTCAAACAGGTGCCATTAATACAGGTAACAAGTGGAGGACAGAGGAGCCTCTTAAAGAAGAAGTTACAGGTCTGTGAGAGCCAGAAATCTTGCTTGTTTGTAGGTGACCAAATACTTATTTTCCACCATAATTTGCAAATAAATTCATTAAAATTCCTACAATGTGATTTTCTGGATTTTGTTCTTCTCATTTTGTCGGTCATAGTACCTATGATGAAAATTACAGGCCTCTCTCATCTTTTTAAGTGGGAGAACTTGCACAATTGGTGGCTGACTAAATACTTTTTTCCCCCACTGTATCACAAATAATGTTTTAATCTCTCTCACACACACACACACTCTCGCTCTCTCTCTCTATGGTGAATATAGACAAACAGCTGTGTTGGTGATTGTACAGTTAAGAGATTGGGACAGATCTACCCAAATCCTCCACCCCCCTCCCTCCACAGCTGTCCATTCAAAGACTTGGGCTGGGTCACAGAGTCCAATCCTAATTCACTTCATTCTGGATGTGATTTGAAATCTAAATTCTAAACATTGGTTTTAAGAGATTTCAGTTCAGCATCATTGTCACTATGACGATTAACTGTATGACCTTACCATGAACATCCGCTAGAGTTTTCCTGCTGGTAAATCACTTGGTCAAACTTTTTTTTTTCTTCCTTATTTATCATTAATTCATATAAAATGTAGATATTTTATTCTTCTTGATTCTCGTGTCATTTCTACTCCACTACCTAAGATGACTTTTCTTACCCTCCATACGAGTCATTTTTACTGCAAAGAAACACACACAGTCCCTGGCCTGTCTCTCTCACTGAGTTCTTCCAAGGCTTGTATATTCATTAAAACAGTTTGGTGAGAACTTCAGATTGTTTATTGATTTTTATTTGTGTGTTGAGGAGCAGCGTGACTAAGTCTGTCTGGTCTAGTCCCCTCTGGGCTCTGAGCACTATGGGGGCATCGCCACACACACACACACACACACACACACACACACACACACACACACACTCACTCATTTGCACAGTGACAATAAAAAAAAAGCTGATATGAAAAGCCAAATAACCCAAAAATATATAAAAACAAATGTCATTATTTTTTGTTATCTAATGTTTTTCTCAATGAGTCAAAATTGGCTAAAACTGCATCAAAACCTCAAAACCATCCATTCAAAGCCTTTAAAATCCTTCACACACACTACCTTTCCTAACTCCAGTCACTTCAAATTGACAGCATAGGCTTCGCTGCTTTGCCTGGCTTGAAGTAGCTTCATTTGAGACGATTTCATATTTTGCACATGCGTATTGGCTAAACATGTTGTGTGGGTATTGCCTTGCGGTAAACTGTGCACATTTGGAGTTTGTCTACATAATTTGGCACTCGCACCCGTTGAACTGAACAAAGCTAGCTAGCTAGCAAAAACAGCCTGACAAATGGACACCATTGCACCTCAAACAATTTTCCAAGTTGGAATAATATAACACACAGTTTGGAATGTCAGAGTGGAATAGTGGAACGTCAACTATAATGAAAGTTAAGACCAGACAGAGGCAGCATACAGGCGCTCGACACACAAGACGTGACATGACAGGCAACCACCATGACACCATCTCTCTCACTGCTAGCTGTCGGGCAGGCGAACAGTGAGTACTGGACTGTCCACTTGTCTGAAACATCCTTACCAATTAATACTTTTCACCCAGACTTTTACACATCTTGGACATTTACTTTGGCTTTGTGGACGTAATGTGCCTTAGGGATGACTGTGGGCCTGCTGTGTGCATGCAGAATAAAATAGTGGACATGGGGTTCTGCTGTCACCAGACAAATGGACTTAATTTACACGTAAAGGTAGGCTACTGTTGAATCATGAGAATAGACAACATCCCTTTGAATGCATTTGATTTATCAAGCTAGAATTTAGTTTTGATGAGACACTTGTTTGATGTTTTGAACTGTGTTTTCAGTCATTTCGTTGGGTGATATGGAAATTTCGCTAGAAACGTATTTATTATACTCTGTATGTGTGTGTAATAATATCTCACGTAATAATATTACTATGTGTGTGTGTGTTTGTGTGTTTGCGCGCACCATGCATTGGAAGAATTGTAAACCCATTGTGAAAGGCTATGAAGTTTGAGTTGCAAATTATTTGAATGAAATGTGTCCATATATTGGTATTTTAGTGCATCAGTTGTAACTGTGGATGCTACATTGGTCTATGGCTGAGCTGAGTTCAGCAGTGTGTCATTTAGTTAGATGAAATGGAAATATGCCGCCATCGGAGGCTATCGCTTGTGTATATTGGCTACATTGGTGGCCCCGTGTAGCTCAGTTGGTAGAGCATGGCGTTTGCAACGCCAGGGTTGTGGGATCAATTCCCACGGGGGGCCAGTATGAAAATGTATGCACTCACTAACTGTAAGTCGCTCTGGATAAGAGCGTCTGCTAAATGACTAAAATGTTTTAAAAAATGTAATTGGTATTTACATTTGGTGAAAATTGTTAGTCAATTTCTGTTAATAGCCTAGCTATGTCACTCTGGCTGTTGGAGCTATCTGTTGTATGGTGAACTTAGACTTCATTAAGGTTTATTTGTGAGTAAATCTGGCTTTGATATTCAAAGTCTATTCCACATTGCTTCAACATAATTTCATTGAAATGATGTGGAAACAATGTTGATTCAACCAGTGTGCCCAGTGGGTGCCGAACCCAGCCACCGACCTCACATCACTGTATACGCCATGCATGCACAGGTGCACACACTTATACACACATATGGCTGCGCATGCATGCACAAACACACAAGCACTCTGGTCCCCTCGGAGATGGGAGCATGATGCGGGCATTGCGTTACAGTCGCACCATACAGTCATGTTAACATCAAAATAGAGAGAGAGAGAGAGAGAGAGGGAGAGAGGGATAACTCCGTACAGAGTAGAGAAATTGTGTAAAGCCATTCTTTTTTAGTTACAGTCACCCATTTGATCCCCAGTACATAAATGTAAACTTTTCTAATCGCAAACCCTGTCTTGTTTCCTGGACTAAGACGCATTCTCAATCAAAATCCATTGAAATTGTTTTTAGTCTAAGGCTTAAACCATCAACAAGCCTACGATACAATTAGTCCATGTGTCTGTTAACTTTTGGTTGTATTGTTGCTAATAAAACAGTATCATAAGCACAGTGTACATGCCATGCTCTGATGGCGAAGTATCAAGTATGTTAACTCACCTGACTATCTCTCTACAACAGTACAGACAAACACTGACGAAGGAAGCGCCATTAGAGTCCATTTGAAATGTAAATGATTCATCTCAGTCACTTGCAGGGTAAACGTGTTTGCTCAATGATGACTGCAACAGATGCCTAATGCCTTTGACACCATGATGCCATAAAGAGAGAAGCATGGAGGTGTCACTCTAAAGAGCTGCCTGTCGACTCATTACTGTAACAATTTTGGCAACACATCAGACACAGAGACAGGAGACAGAGAGGGAGAGAGACAGAAAAGGAGAGAGAGAGGGAGAGAGGTGGAAAAAGAGAGAAAGAGTGTTGGGCGTAGTCACAGAGAGACTGAAAAGGTGAGAGAAAAAGAGAAAGAAGTAAAGCAAAGAGAGAGAAAGCGGTAGACAAACTGGCAGTCGTTGCGGCAGCCTCTTAAGTGAATGGTGAGGTTGTTTTCTTAGGTATGTCAGTATCAAATAAATAGCATTGATTAAAGTGCTAACCACTCCACAGCAGCTGTGCCTTTTGGCAGCCGAAGACTCTAGTTGGCACACGCACGTACACAAACACACACACACAAACACACACACACACAGTCTTATTCCCATTGTTGTGCGTTGTTAAAGCAGAATAAATAAGACTCCAGTTAGCTTCCGTCTCCTCCTGAATACTGTATGTGTGTATGAGTCTTATTGGCTCTTTGAAGAGTTGGGATGTTCATTTACTCATAAACAAACACACAGACACCACAGAACCCCTGCCTGCTCCATGCACCTCCTACATTACCCCCTGGAGCCACTGTATACCAGATTTACCCAATCCCCCCCCCCCCCCCACACACACACACACACGCACAGGCACGCATGCAAGCACGTGCACACACACACACACAGACACACACACACACACACACAACCCTCCTGAACCAAAACTCACGGGACACAGAATCACACACAAGCCCTTATCACCAAAACAGAGAATCTATCCAAAAACATCCCATCCACAAATACATTTGAAGAGATGATCCCAGGTGATCCAAAAACGGCACGTCATGGATCAACTAGTTGGCAGTTTATGAAAGGAATTCAGTACCAGTCTACATCCAGGTGAGTTCACCCAAATATCTATCTCTGAAATGTTACATTTTGGGTGTGTGAGCATAAATAAAGGGGGGAACCAAAAGTCCCCAGAGGGGACGTGTTTCTTCACAACACCAGTGGTGTGTACAGCTCGAGTTGACACGATGATGTGGGACCCATCTGTTGCTGTGCAGCCGTCATTTGAGGCGCAGCTTGGTGCCCCAGTAATTATACAGCCAATACCTTTGCTCTCACTTTAAAGCCTTCATCTCTGAAACATGAAACAGAGCGACAGAGATAAGGCTTCAAACGCTACCTACAGTACCTTTAAAGGTAAAGCAGCAAAGGTGAGATGCATGGTAGGATTGTTTCTCAGGAGGGACGACAGCTTGCTCAGCCGTTGTCGTTTACTCTAGATTGGTATTTAACATAATAAAATAGATGGATTATGCTAAGCTATGTACATAAACAACTAGCATGGTGGTTGTGTCTTGGTGAGTTTTTTTCTCTCATTGAGTATATTGTATACAGGAAAAATAAAGAAAGAAAGTCAGTGATAGACAGAGAAAGAGAGGGAGAGAAAGTTAGAGAGTAATATATAGAGAGTGAGGAAGTTAAAAAATAAAACAGAGAGAAAGAGAAAAGAGGGAAAGAGACAAAGAGAGCGAGAGAGAGAGCAGAGAGAGTGAAGCGAGAGGTAGGAAAGAGAGACAAAGAGAGGGATGAGAGGTGAGTTCTTAGCTGAGGGTGTGACTGGATAGAGACAAGTCATAGGGTGGTGCTCTGTAGAGTCAATAGTCATTTATCCATCCTACTGTACACACTGGGAGTGGATCACCTCTGGACAAGACCCAACATACTGTCTCTCTCGCTCTCTCTCTCTCTCTCTCTGTCTGTCTGTCTGTTTCTCCTCCCTCTCTCGTCCCTTCTGCTCTGCTATTCCTTCACCTCTGCACTGCTTTCTTCTCATTTTTTAAATGTTGTCCCCTCTTTTCCTCTACTCAACTCCTCTACTTCCAACTCACCTCTCCTCTCTTCCTTCCCTTCTCCTACTAAATTGGGAAGTGCATAACTTGTGTCTCTGATCAAATTCATATTCACATCTGGCAGAAATTATATATGTGCATGGAAATCATTTAATTTCACTCTGGTATTATATATATTGTTTTATTTGTAAGTGTTCTGTGATACATAGTTGTACAACGGAGTCGTCATTATTTCCCCTAAATTTAAAATCACAACAGATAAGTGGGGAAACTTCCCTAAAGTTTAAACACAACCATTTCTCGGAAACCTCTCCCTCCCTCTCTCATTTCAAACGCTCGGCTCCCGCTGTCGTCGACAACTGTAATATAAGTGTCTAAATGTGTAAATGTAAAACCACATCCATATTCATCATCCCCAAGCATGAATATGAACTGCCTCAAAAAAAAAGAAATGTTAAAAGAAAAGAGTGAGAGAAAGAGAAAATGACGTAGTGGAATGAGAGTGGTTCCATTCATGTCTGTTTCAAAGGCGCTAGTGTTCCCACTGCATGGCTGTTCTACATGCTAATCAGCAGCTTCCTGCACTCTGCTCTGTTACGCCTAATTGTCTACACATTATTCTCCGGATAATGTATGCATGGCCTCGGATGATACACACACACACACACAGGCACACACACACAGGGCTCTGCAGCGAGCTAAATTACAACATTTAAATATAGACTTATAGTTCTATATTTAAACACACTTGACTCTCCCTGCCCGCGTCTCGGCGTAGTTAATGGCGTAGGAACATTTTGATTTGATTTTGTTTTAAGTAAAGCCTCTTTGGCGGAGGATGGGTGTTATTCTGCTCGGGTTGAAGACAGAGTGAAATTAGAAGCAGCGTTTTAATTACATGACGATTGTCTTCATTGATTGAATCCCGCTCGTCCCCTCTGGGAATATGACAACACAAAAACCCACAGCCGAGGGCGCTGCGATGGGGACTTCACTCAGCGCTCTGAACACACACACACACACACACACACACACAAACACACACGAACACACACACACACAAACACACTCACACAAACATGAACACACACACACAAATACACACAAACACACACAAACAGACACACACACAAACACACACAAACACACACAAACACACACAAACACACACGAACACACACAGAATGGTAACTTTACTCTGCGCTGTGAACACACACACACACACATAAATACATGCACAGTCACACACACAGCACTGTGAACACACACACAGACACACACAGACTAGTAACTTCCCTCAGTCTTGTGAACACACACACCCAGGTTGTGACTCAGTAGTACACTACTAGATGAATCAGTCTTGGATCATTAGCAGTGCTGAGGCCCTGTTCCATTTGTCCATATTTTAGCCTCCTTCTCCCATACTATTGTACCTTTCAAGGTGTTTTTCCTTTTAGCACTTTTTGCAACCTGCTTAAAATCTTAAACTTCAGCATCCAAATTGACCAGACTGATCACAGTGATCTCTCCATTCACATCAATACAGGCCCATCCTCTCCCCCTCTCCCCCTCTTCTCCTCTCCCCCTCTTCTCCTCTTCTCCTCTCCCCCTCTTCTCCTCTCCCCCTCTTCTCCTCTCCCCTCTCCCTCCCCTCTTCTCCTCTCCCCTCTTCTCCTCTCCCCCTCTCCCCCTCTTCCTCCTCTCCCCCTCTTCTCCTCTCCCTCTCTCCCCCTCTTCTCCTCTCCCCATCTCCCCCTCTTCTCCTCTCCCCCTCTTCTCCTCTCCCCCTCTCCCCCTCTTCTCCTCTCCCCCTCTTCTCCTCTCCCCCTCTCCCCCTCTTCTCCTCTCCCCCTCTTCTCCTCTCCCTCTCTCCCCCTCTTCTCCTCTCCCCCTCTCCCCCCTCTTCTCCTCTCCCCCCTCTTCTCCTCTCCCCCTCTTCTCCTCTCCCCCTCTTCTCCTCTCCCCCTCTCCCCCTCTTCTCCTCTCCCCCTCTCCCCCTCTTCTCCTCTCCCCCTCTTCTCCTCTCCCTCTCTCCCCCTCTTCTCCTCTCCCCCTCTTCTCCTCTCCCTCTCTCCCCCTCTTCTCCTCTCCCTCTCTCCCCTCTTCTCCTCTCCCCCTCTTCTCCTCTGCCTGCCTTTCTGCCTCCTCCTCTCCATCTACAACATAATCATATTAATTTATGCCTCCTATCAATTATGCATTCAGATTCTGCTGATAGCTTGTCGCTTTCCATCCATTCCTCTTTGTGTGGAGCTGGTAGATAAATAACTTAAGGAAGTAGATAAATACCTGAGTGTGTATTAGTCAGCCCGCCCAGTGTTGCATCAGGGAGGGACTGACGTCTCAACGAGTTGCTGGAGATTTAAGGGTTATTATAGGAGAGAGGGTGTGTGTGTGTGTGTGTGTTGTGGGGAGGAGTGAGGTGTCACATTCCAGACGTGTTAACGGAGAGAAGGTAGACGATCACACTGGAGATGCAATTGTCTCCCTTGATGAGCCCTGTTGTTTTTCATCTCCTCATTTGACAGCAGGGGTGTGTGTGTGTGTGTGTGTGTGTGTGTGTGTGTGTGTGTGTGTGTGTGTGTGTGTGTGTGTGTGTGTGTGTGTGTGTGTGTGTGTGTGTGTGTGTGTGTGTGTGTGTGTGTGTGTGTGTGTGTGTGTGTGTGTGTGTGTGTGTGTGCGTGTGCGTGTGCATGCATGCATGTGTTTGTGTGTGTGTGTAGAGTGAATGGTAATTCTGGCAGGACAGGGGAGTAAGTTACATTAGTGGTAGACAGCTCTGGCTAACAGGGGCTTTAGCTGTGTCAGTGAATGCTGCTGCTCTGGGGGACAGAGGCCATGCGAGTCCCAGGCTTGTCCTGATCCCAGGCCTCATCTGTTTAAGTGTGTGCCATCTGGAGACGGAGTTAATGACTCTACGCTAGGCCTCCCATCCTAGAGAGAGAACTGTCTCCTATCCCCTGACACATCAATGGCCCTGCCAACACTGTAAGGTGACTTCCTTTCCTTGTCTTCTTTATGAATGAAGAAACAACTGCCACACCCCTGACACACTGCTGGCCCTGTCACATGCACTGGGCTACATACCAACACGTTTAAACTGTTTTGCCTATTTGTCTCCTTGCCCTTCGTAATAACTGACACAACAAACTGAATGGGTGTATCTCAATGCTGTTAAACAGTGTCCTCTCAATGCTTCGTATACTTAACTCATACAGTGTGACGTCAATAAGAAGAGAAGAGATAAATAAAATGCTATAGTGAGTTAGGGATTAGTTCACTCTTCACTGCTCTGAAATGTTATCTTTTTCATGTACTTTATTTTCATGGCTATTTTTGTCCACTTCCTGTTAGGTTTTTACTTTCTTCTTATCTTTCTTGTCAAATACATTCCCTAAATAAATTCTTTGTCACTTAGGCTAATCATTATATTCCCAGTTTATCTATAGCCTAATCCTTACAATTTAGTATAAAGCATCAATGAATAGACCGAATAACAGCATGAATATACTCTATATATACAAAAGTATGTGGACACCCCTTCAAATTGGTGGATTTGGCTATTTCAGCCACATCCGTTGCTGACATGTGTATACAATCGAGCACACAGCCATGCAATTTTCATAGACAAACATTGGCAGTAGAATGGCCTTATCATAGGATGCCACCTTTCCAACAAGTCAGTTTGTCAAATTTCTGCCCTGCTAGAGCTGCCCCCGTCAACTGTAAGTGCTGTTATTGTGAAGTGGAAACGTCTAGGAGAAATAACGGCTTAGCAGCGAAGTGGTAGGCCACACAAACTCACAGTACGGGTCCGCCAAGTGCTGAAGTGCATAGCGCGTAAAAATTGTCTGTCCTTGGTTGCAACACTCACTACCGAGTTCCAAACTACCTCTGGAAGCAACGTAAGCACAATAACTGTTCGACGGGAGCTTCATGAAATGGGTTTCCAAAGCCAAGCAGCCGCACACAAGTCTAAGATCACCATGTGCAATGCCAAGCGTCGGCTGGAGTGGTGTAAAGCTCGCCACCATTGGACTCTGGAGCAGTGGAAACACGTTCTCTGGAGTGATGAATCACTCTTCACCATCTGGCAGTCCGACGGATGAATCTGGGTTTGGCGGATGCCAGGAGAACGCTACCTGCCCCAATGCATAGTGCAAACTGTAAAGTTTGGTGGAGGAGGAATAATGGTCTGGGGCTGTTTTTCATGGTTCGGGCTAGGCCCCTTAGTTCCAGTGAAGGGAAATCTTAACGCTACAGCATACAATGACATTCTAGACAATTCTGTGCTTCCAACTTTGTGGCAACAGTTTGTGGAAGGCCCTTTCCTGTTTCAGCATGACAATGCCCCCGTGCACAAAGCGAGGTCCATACAGAAATGGTTTGTCGAGATCGGTGTGGAATAACTTGACTGGCCTGCACAGAGCCCTGATCTCAACCCCATTGAATGCCTTTGGGATGAATTGGAATGCCTACTGCGAGCCAGGCCTAATCGCCCAACATGATTGCCTGACCTCACTAATACTCTTGTGGCTGAATGGAAGCAAGTCCCCATAGCAATGTTCCAACATCTAGTGGAAAGCCTTTCCAGAAGAGTGGAGGCTGTTATGGCAGCAAAGGGGAGGGACAAAGTCCATATTAATGCCCATGATTTTGGAATGAGATGTTCGAGGAGCAGATGTCCACCTACATTTGGTAATGTACTGTATATGCCTTATGAAATCAATGCTTTTAATGCTTGCAGCAACCGAGTGATGTCAACTCTAGCGGGCCATCTCTCTCTCTCTCTCTTTTCTCTCTCTCTCCCGGGCCTAACGTGAGGTAACAGAGATCAGGTTTCTATATAGGCCCGTAGAACGGAGCGCATCAATTAATTTCCAAATGTGAGGCAATGCGATCCGTTCCCAAGTTGTGGGATTCAGCACTATATTATGTTACAGAAGATTGAGAGGGACAGAGATATTCAACACCTTTCGCTGTAGTCCGCCGCACTGCAAAATCAGAACGGGGCAACACGCATTTCCAACGCTGTATTCTGCGATTCTTTGGACTAGGAAGTGTAGGCTGTGCTGTATGAGCGTTAGCACTCTCCACACGCACGCGCGTGCGCACACACACATCATTATTAACTCTCTGTGAGTGTAGCAGAATGTGTCATTATACATTGAATTATTTTGTTTTTTATTTTGCTTTTGTTTTTTAATAGGCTATTAACGTTTCTCAAACCCAAGTCTTAAGACGAAGACGGGTGTCTTTCTACATAAAAAGCATTTCAAAATTGACACTTATCGTTAAAAAAAACTTGTTCATAAAGCAAGCTAAACAATTACCAGACAGCTAGCAGACTAATGTTATTTGCAGTCAGATATTTGAATATATCATAGGCTATGTAGGCTATCTGTTCTTCCACTGTGTGTGGGAGAGGAAAATAAAAGTGTCTCGAGGCACCAATGACACGGAGAGGTCACCGTGCCGTTGATGAAGTAGTTGGCGCGTGTTGACGTTGCGGAAGCCCCCTGCGCGAGACGAGCACTTTTAGACAAAGTGGTGATTGGGGCTCCTGGGAGCGCTTTGCTCATTCGTGCAAATAACCCCTTGCATAAAGGACACAAAGATTGAAGAAAAATAAAATAAAGAAATAGAATAACAGAAGGTTGAAAGTCATTGAACATATGTAGCCTACCTCCTTTTGTGTGAACAGCAAGGTTCTGCTCAGGATGGTGCAACATTAAAGAACGTTGAAGATAGACAGGGCCGGACCTAGGCATAAGCAACATAAGCGGTCAGCTTAGGGCCCCCGACCCCAAAATAATAATAGTTATAATTATAATTATTATAATTATAATTAATAAATAAAATATTATAATATATATATATATATATATGTATATATATATATATATATATATATATATATATATATATATATATATATATATATATATATATATATATATATATTAGGAAGTCAGTCTGGGTCTCAACGTACTGTTGAGATTTAAAATAATTATCAGCAGTTTTTCTCTTGTTATGTCAGTCACTGACAGTCACTCAATTTGCTCATGTCAGCTAACATTTTTAAGATGAGTAAATTAGTCTAACCAGCTATCTAAACTTGTATTAATCATGGCCGAATTACAGACTGGACACAAAGGGCACGTGCCCAGAAGCCCTGACCTCCAGCCCCCCCCCCCCCCCCCCCCATTGATTTTGTTAGTTACTCTCACTCAGATATCATATTACTGTAACATGGCATAGGCTAGGTCTTGGCAAAATGTGTAGAATTGCAGGAAATTAGCTGTAAAACTGCTCATTTTTCTCTACGCCCCATGGCAAAATGTGTAGAATTGCAGGAAATTAACTTTAAAACACACCAATTTTTCTCTCCACTGTCAAAAGGGGGACCACTAAAATGCTTTGCCTGCTAGGTGGCTCACTTATGGGCCCCAAATCGCTACGGCCGGCCATGAAGATGAACATGTATTGTGTAGAACAGATTGTTTGTCATGTAGATTAGGGAATCTTTATTTATTGTTTTTCTATCTGCAACGTTCACCTGGTTGAAAACGCCCCAGATGACTGAGCCAAGTCTGGGGAAACTGCAGAAGAGCCATTCAGCACCATGGACAGTTCCACTCTCATCACAGCCACTAGAATCAGAAGGAATGAAACAGTTGGGAAAGTAACATTTAAAACCCCCAAAGACTCGAATATTTCAAAATGAGAATCCATTTATAAGAGGCTAATTAATTTCAGATACACTATTCCTTCAGGTTTTTCTTTTTTAAATTAATAAAAACCAGTGGCAATTCACCATAGCCTGCTAAAGAAAAAAAGAGGAATGGGAACTTTTTTACTAAGCTATAGGTCTTCTCGAAAATAATGTGCCCACTTTTTAAAAGCAGGATAAGTAAGCTAGTAAAATAACTAATGTTGCACTTATGACTTCATATGTGAGATACGAACAGAAATGTGTTTTTATTAGGCTAAAAATGTTCGAAAGCCAAACTAAAACATGCGATTCCAAAATTCAATTATTCTAACCGAGTCGTCTGTCCCCTGGTAACAATTGAAGACAATAACAAGTGAGAAATGTATTTAAAGTGAAAGATGTTACACAATTTACTACATCATCATAACTTTCATCCGTGTCACCTGCGTGAGGTGACATGAGTCACCACCGCCATAAAAACCCGCCATAATTGCCGCGCGCACGCCTGCTGTCAAGGACATGGCTCGCTCTGGATGTTCTATTATCCCGCACTAATAATCGCCAATAACCTGGAGCAAGCTGTGTGTGTGCGTGCCTTGCGTGCGTGCTCTATAAAAATACAATTAGTAATCACGTGCTGAAATTAGTGTTAAATAAATTCTAATTGCATTGAAAAGTTAAAATAAGTCAAGAATGGAAATAAGTTACCCTCAGCATGCATGTTTATGAAGAAACATTAACAACGAATATCTCAAATGTCCCCTTTACTAGTCTAAAATAAAAACCGTCTATATGTGCTCTGCTGGACATGATGCAAATAAATAAAATATTTCAATCAGGATCTTTCAATGCAGGAACTTTTTTCTCTCTCTCCTATAACTCGATGAATCATCTGCATGTCACAAACAGCCGCTTCCCGCGCTCTGCGCCAGGTGGAATCATCCTTTGGCGGCCTTTTGTTATTAGTTTATGGGCCATGAGATTAGGTATGAATATGAGACACAGAAACACACCCGCCAACATTAATCTCCCGCCAAACCTGTGGGAGACACTCACGTCCCCACATTCTCCAACCCTGAGACTATACATGTATTACTAATGTGTGCGCTTGTGTGTGTGTGTGTGTGTGTGTGTGTGTTTGAGAGAGAGAGAGAGAGAGAGAGAGAGAGAGAGAGAGAGAGAGAGAGAGAGAGAGAGAGAGAGAGAGAGAGAGAGAGAGAGAGAGATGTTCTGCCGTGGCGGGAGTAGCCATACTTTTTCCAACTCTTTTTTTCCCCCTTTGTGAACACTAACGAAACACACTATGCTCAAACAGAGATCTTATAGGTTCATAACAAATAGTTTGTAGGTTCATAACATTACAACTATTTTGTCAGAAGTGTACTGTTGTATTTTGCATAATGATTGATGAAGGCTATAAAATGTAGGCCTATAATTGATTCACATATGTCGAGGTTATGAAATCATAAGACAATGCAAAAAATATATATACTAACTTAGCTGGTCAATTCTTAATTCAATGTCAACTTTATAGGCTATAATTTGCGTGTTGGTAGGCTATTAGGCTACTCTGTTAGGCTTTAGTAGTCTATTTCAAAAGTAGGCTAGCCTAACGCTGTCGTTTAGGCTACCCCCTCTTTCATTAACGGTGACTTTCAGATCAAGGTGAAACAGAGAAATGTCCCGTTAAAAATACATGCAGCGTTAGTGAAAGATCAACAGAATATCACATCTACAGTTTTAGATAACTAGCCTATAGGCTACTAAACAGGCTTATTGTACCCTATTTCAATAGGCCTAAGAATATTCTTCACCCAGGCCTCGTGGGGACAATCTACCCTCTACCATATATCTGCCTGCTATCTCCACGTGCCAATACCGTCACTCGTTTTGACAGTTACCGGCAGGGCTCCGGTCCCACCCGCGTGCCCAGAGCAGCGGAAATCCGTCACCGAATAATTCCCGCGACAAACACCTGTCAACGGAAACAGATCCACTCTGATAACACACGCCTGTCAATGGCGGCTCCCGAGGTAAGGTTCCATTTTTGCTGACATCTGTTTGTCTCAGTAGACACACACACACACACACACACACACACACACACACACACACACACACACACACTAGTAGTAGCATATTATTTAGTTACTTTGTAATAGATAGGATAGGAAAGGCAATTTGAAACACACGTTTATTCTATTTTGAGAGACATAGGATATAATTAAACTTTTAACTGAGGATTTTCAGTTGGAGGTCTTTGCAATTGTTGACTGATTTACAAAAAAAAACTTTTGTTGTGACGTATGTATTTGCACTGAATGAGACGTGTTTGGTTACATTGTGGTTAGTCTTGTCACTCACTGCATGACATCTCAATAACCAAGGAGTTTATGGGCGCACTGGGTAAACGATAGACTACTGTGTGGGCGTTGCTGTCACGGTTTCAATGTGTGAGGTGCGTGTGTTTTAGCCTGAACTGGTCAGTCTCTGTCGCTGGAGAGTGTGACATGAAGGGACCTTAAAGTCATACCTCCTTATCGTCCCAATTCCTCCTTGTGTGTCCATGTCACGCGTGCGCTCCCGTGCGCCACTGTGTGCAATGCGTTCTCTCCAATCCCGATTTGTACACTGGCCGGCGCTTATGCGTTGGTTTCTGGCTGGTTACTGACTGGTATCCGTGACATCTACCTCAGTGACAGAGGCCACCTCACATTTTACATTAACATATATCTCCAACTAAGTGAGTGGTGCTTAGTTTCATTCCTGCAAATAAAAGTTAGGCTATCAAAATGTCACAGAAAGAAGGAAACTCTTCTACTCCCAATTAACTACTTTTCAAAGTTCATAACACGAATGATTTCATAAACATTTTCAACTAGCTGTGGATCCGGGGAGTATAGGGGGCACCCCTGTCTGCCCAGAGAGGGGCTCACGACTCTGTCCTATAGCCGCGCAAAATCATGCCTTCCCATCTAATTTGTCCCCGGTTGCCATAAAAAAAGTTACCTATTTATAGTCTCCCATCTCCCATCTCTCTGTCTCTCCCGCTGTCTGTCGGCATTAGAAAGCACCTGCAGGCATCCCCAATCCCGAAGCCCGCGACCCTACAGATTGAAGCCCCACAACGCAAAGCGCTGCTCGAGACCCGAAGCAATCACCGCCCCGGCTGGCTCGTGCGCAGAGCTACAGAAGAAGAAGAAAAAGCCAACACCAACCACAGAACCCCAACCCCTCTCCGCCCGCCGAAGCCCAGTCCACTAATATACTACTCAGAAGTGACACCAGGCGAGCATGTGAGTAACCAGGGTCATTATACGTTTATAGTTGACGACGGTTGGCAGAGTCAGATTATGCATAGTGAGGGAGTGAGTTAGTTAAAACCATATGTTGGTCAGAGTTGTCGTATCTTTTACATCAACACGAGGCTAATTAGCCGAAAAAGGCATCACAGGCTTGCCAAAGGCGCACATACCCATACGCGCGCACACAGTCACGCACGCACACTGACACACACGCACACACACACGCAGTGGAAATAGCCTATATCAGGTTTACTACAATATCGCTTAGGCATATTCGATACACTAACTAGGCTATCTATTTTTAGAAGTTGGGGTTATTCTTAAAAGTAAAGAAAATATAAAAGCAGTTAAACACAAAATGTTTTATTGAAGGCTCTATATTAAACTCAACCGAGCGGGCTAGTTAGAACGTTGACTGGCCTTAATCGTTCGTCCCATGCAGTCAGGACCGTGCCTGCCGCGTGCAGTTTTTGGAGATTTATAGATTTGCTTTCGCGTGCCATTGAATTATCTCGCAGGTTGCATTAATCCGGGTGATTACATTTGATTTAATTTTCATAATAATTAAAGTGAACCATCACTAAAATGAAAAGCGGTGGTGGGGGTAGAGTGGGAGGGGGGATTGCAGGGCGGCGGTGTGCTTCAGATGAAAGGGGCTGCTGTGGTATTTGTGCACGCGATGACTCCAGCTCAGCGCTCCGGGTGCGAATCCTGATTAAGTGATTAGATTGATAGGTGGAAGGGCCGGTAGATAGAAATGATTAAATTAGCATATCACAAATGCCTCGTGCGACGCCGAAAATCCCGGTTACCTGCGGTGGCGCAAGCCGCTCTGTTGCCGGTCGTCTGGCTGTGAATTCCCCAGCCCCGAGATTAAACGATGTAAGACCCGGGTGTGTGTAATATCTGCATTAGGTGGCAGCAAAGATACAGTACTGTCTATACAGTGGCCTCTTTCCCTTTTCCTTCCTCTCTCAGCTTCTCTCTCTCTGTTACTCTCAAAAATAGACAAGAGAATAGGGGGCATATTTAAAATATAACCTCATACAATCCTATATGCAATAATGTGTTTATATAGACAATAGTGTAGCCTATAATTTATTATAATGTATAATTACACATTCACACGAGGAGAAACATTTGAGAACAGTATAGTCAATGATGGCAAAATAGACCGTCATGATTGAAGCAGCACCGTCAATGTGCCATTCGAAGAGTGATCTTACTGTTTCGTGGTGCAGAATCCGGTTGCTCTATGGAGTTGACGGGGGAGAAAAAGATGTGCACAATTAACTAATCGAATCAAATGTGCAGTGCGGTTTGCATGTTAATGCAATGGCATGTCAATAGCATTTAAAGGTGTCAGCTCCCTCATACGGAGATGGATGGCTCCACACTTACGTTTCAATTCTCCACAGCTGCAAGTGAAACGAGCTGTTCTTAAATAGAAAACTTCAATACCTATTCAGATGGAGGACTGCGACTGACGGAACGCTATAGCTGCCTGACCTCAAAGGCAAATTGCGACACATTGATGTTGTTGTTGTTTTTAATCGATATGAGTTTTATACTGTAACGTTAGATTGGCAAACGTGTAATAAAGCGTATAGGGAGACTGTGAGTACTTGTCTGAAATCGATGTGTAGACCTAATGCCACGCAGAGGACAATGTGACTTCTAGACTCATAACAGTTTAACAGCCACAAGAGCATGTCAATAGTAATGGACTTAAACGTATAGGCCTATCGTCGTCCCTCCAACAATTAGGTATTCTTGCATTGATGCTTGTGAATAAAATATATAGATAATAGATATCAGTCCACATTTCAAGTGAAACTCAAAATAATACGATGGTTTTTCAACGTAAAAATGTATGTAGGCACAATATATGGGTTGTATTTGCCAAATTTCATAGGGATCCATGCGTGCCTCCGTTTGTCAGAACGTGTTTTCAAGCGGAGCTGTCCATGGTGCTGTAGGCATCTCCTAAACAGCAGTCCAAGCTCGTCATCCGGCCCACGCTCAGGGGGCGCAACATTAGAACGTTGCAGATAGAAATTCCACGAATAGAGCTGACACGATAGTCTACTGGTACTCTACTTGTCAGAGAGGCTTGTCTGTTCTACACAATATTTGTACTTGAATGTTCTACCAGGTTGTGCATGAACGCTGCCCCAGAGCATCAGCTCTTAATATGCATTTACACTTAAGAAACACTGCTTACAGGCTACCTACCAACACACATAAAAAAATAATATATATATATATATATATATATATTATCTTATAGGCCTAGCCCTATCCTAAAAAACAAACGCTGTCCTCATGGTGATTGTGTGAATAGTGTAGTGTGTGTACAGAACAGTGTCATAGTCTAGTTTGATAGCCTGTGTGTTTGAGCAATGGGTCGCGTTCACCCCTTTAATGTACTTCTACTCCTAGTATCTATAACAGTTGCTGTTATTTTCAGTCTCATCATCATCCTCTCGCTTCATCAATATCAGCCAAGCAGTTTTAATTTCATTCTGAAGACTTAAATGAGACATGTCATCCTTTAGAATGAATAGCACATAGTGTTTCTCCCACTTTGAGAGGAGTGCAGGAGGGAACTGATTCTCCTAGCTCCGTTTCTCTCAGCCCTGCTTTTGGGATGATTTACCGAATAAATAAAGCTAAGATCCAATTAGTCTCAAGTCTAATAAATTAGTCATAATTTCAATCAACAGGATATTAAAGGATTAAGATTCATGGTTTAGGTCATGGAAATATATTTCCTGCAACTCTATTATTAGTGCAGAGGCATAAATAAATCGCCATGGCGATCCCAGAGGCGATATCATTACAGCGTAAACAAAGCACACTGTAGCCATGAAACTGAATAGTGACAAGGTGGTAGGGGGCAGAAAATAGTCCACGTACAGGGAGAGGAGGGGAGTGTGTGTGTGTGTTTGTGTGCAGTAACCCAGGGGTGTAGTGTGTGTTTGGGGATGGCTAGGGTGTCACCAAATGGCCAGGGCACTTGAGGAATGGACAATGTTGAGAGTTAACACTGGTCTCCCATCTCATCACTCCAAGCCAAGCCGCTGTGGATCTAAAACAATACTGGAGCTGATATATCTGTCTGTACCTCCTGTACAGGCGTCAGTCAGCCACTGTCCCCAAACATCTCTCTGTCTCGCTCTCTATCTCTGTCTCTCTCTGTTTTTGAATTTTTGAATTTTACCTTTATTTAACTAGGCAAGTCAGTTAAGAACAAATTTTATTTACAATGACGGGCCTACACCGGCCAAACCCGGACGACACTGGGCCAATTGTGCGCCGCCCTATGGGACCTCCCAATCACGGCTGGTTGTGATACAGCCTGGAATCGAAGCAGGGGGTCTGTAGTGACGCCTCAAGCACTGAGATGCAGTGCCTTAGACCGCTGCGCCACTCTGGAACTCTGTCGCTCTCTCTAGAGGGCCAGGAGGATCTGAAAAGGAGAGAGGAAAAAAGAGAGGGAGGAAGACAGAGATAGAGAGAAAGGGGGTATGTGCGAGAAAGTGAAAGATTGTAAGAGGGAGAAATAGAACGAAAGAGAGAGGAATGAGGAGAAGGGAGACATCACATAAGAAAGAGAAAAAGAGAGAAAACAGAATTGAAAAGAGAGAAAGAGAGTAAATTATAAGAGAAAGAGAACAAGTGTGCTTCATGGTGGCAGTGCCAGTGACTGATTCAGTAGCCTCTGCCTCCCTCTCCCTCTCCCTCTCCCTCTCCCTCTCCCTCTCCCTCTCTCCTCTCTCTCTCTCTCTCTCTCTCTCTCTCTCTCTCTCTCTCTCTCTCTCTCTCTCTCTCTCTCTCTCTCTCTCTCTCTCTCTCTCTCTCTCTCTCTCTCTCTCTCTCTCTCTCTCTCTCTCTCTCTCTCTCTCTCTCTCTCTCTCTCTCTCCCTCTCCCTTCCTTCCTTCCTTCCTTCCTCCCTATCTTCCTCCCTCCCTGGTGCTTTCGTTCATTCTCTAGAGCTCTAACCTGTGTGACCTCTCAGAGTAGGTGACTTTCCTCCCAGTCCCAGTCCTGTAGAAGTCAAAGCTAGAGAGATAGAGTGCCATGCCACAGATATGAGCAGCTTTTCCCCCTCGTCAGCACTAAAGTATGTGTGGATCCTGTTGCATGCGAGTCCTCCAGTCCTCCATCTGTGTTTGTGTGAGATTGATTGTTGGGGGTAAATTAGGAGCGGGGCTGTTGTTGGGAGGTGGGTTAACGCGTCCTCTTCCTGTTCTAAGAAAGAACTGACACCCTACCGCACCCCGCTGTACCATTACACTGAACTGTTTACAGAACACAGATCTAACTTTACTGGCGCTCTGAGAAGTTGGAGGAATTAGTGTTGACTTTCAATAGTTAGTGTTAGTTCTGTTGTGATATCTTTCACATTCTATCCTCGTCCCCTTTGGGTCGCTATACTTTACCTGCTCAGAATAACATGATGTAATGGTTAGAGTACATCGTATATTCTATTGATCTCCCTCTGCTATTTCTCCTAGCTGAGTTACAGTACATTCAACTTTCATTCTTCAAAGCAAAATTGTACACAATATTATATATATACAGTGCCAGTCAAAAGTTTGGACACACCTACTCATTCCAGGGTTTTCTTTATTTGGACTATTTTCTACATTGTAGAATAATAGTGAAGACATCCAAACTATGAAATAAAATATATGGAATCATGTAGTAACCAAAAAAGTGTGAAACAAATCCAAATGTTATGTTTGAGATTCTTCAAAGTAGCCACCCTTTGCCTTGATGACAGCTTTGCACACTATTGGCATTCTCTCAACCAGCTTCATGAGGTAGTCGCCTGGAATGCATTCAATTAACAGGTGTGCCTTCTTAAAAGTTAATTTGTAGAATTTCTTTCCTTCTAAATGCGTTTTGAGGCAATCAGTTGTGTTGTGAAAAGGTAGGGGAGGTATACAGAAGATAGCCCTATTTGGTAAAAGACCAAGTCCATATTATGGCAAGAACAGCTCAAATAATCAAAAAGAAACGGCAGTCCATCATTACTTTAAGACATGAAGGTCAGTCAATACGGAATATTTCAAAAACTTTTCAAGTTTCTTCAAGTGCAGTCGCAAAAACCATCAAGCGCTATGATGAAACTGGCTCTCATGAGGACCTCCACTGGAAAGGAAAACCCAGAGTTACCTGTGCTGCAGAGGATACGTTTATTAGAATTAACTGCACCTCAGATTGCAGCCCAAATAAATGCTTCACAGTTCAAGTAACAGACACATCTCAACATCAACTGTTCAGAGGAGACAGCGTGAATCAGGCCTTCATGGTCAAATTGCTGCAAAGAAACCACTACTAAAGGACACCAATAAGAAGAGGAGACTTGCTTGGGCCAAGAAACACGAGCAATGGACATTAGACCGGTGGAAATCTGTCCTTTGGTCTGACGAGTCCAAATTTGAGATTTTTGGTTCCAACCGCTGTGTCTTTGTGAGACGCAGAGTTAGTGAATAGATGATCTCTGCATGTGTGGTTCCCACTGTGAATCATGGAGGAGGAGGTGTGATGGTGTGGGGATGCTTTGCTGAAGACACTGTCTGTGATTTCTTAGAACTCAAGGCACGCTTAACCAGCATGGCTACCACAGCATTCTGCAGCGATACGCCATCCCATCTGGTGTGCGCTTAGGGGGACTATCATTTCTTTTTCAACAGGACATTGACCCCAAACATACCTCCAGGCTGTGTAAGGGCTATTTGACCAAGGAGAGTGATGGAGTGCTGCATCAGATGACCTGGCCTCCACAATCACCCGACCTCAACCCAATTGAGGTGGTTTGGGATGAGTTGGACCGCAGAGTGAAGGAAAAGCAGCCAACAAGTGCTCAGCATATGTGGGAATTCCTTCAAGACTGTTGGAAAAGCATTCCAGGTGAAGCTGGTTGAGAGAATGCCAAGAGTGTACAAAGCTGTCATCAAGGCAAAGGGTGGCTACTTTGAAGAATCTCAAAAAATATATACATTTTGATTTATTTAACACTTTTTTGGTTACTACATAATTCCATATGTTTTATTTCATAGTTTTGTTCTACAATGTAGAAAATAGTCAAAATAAAGAAAAACCCTGGAATGAGTAGATGTGTCCAAACTTTTGACTAGTACTGTATATATATTTTTTAAATACTGCAATGTACAGTACGTGTACAAGCTAATTTGAGTGGGGGTTACTATATCTACAATTTAATGTAATTATTTATTTGGTGGTCAGAATACCCTTTTCTCCTATCAAAAATCGAACTAAACCTGACTGAACAATGTAGCCTCTGTAGACCAATAATTTTCATCAATGGATATGAAACAATTTGGGGAAAAAAGCATAGTAAGATATTTTATTGGAATTCTAATGATGGCATGATTAATTCTTTCAAGCCTTTTCATGAAACAGTGAAGACCAAATTGGAACAGAATTAAGGGCAGAAACAAACACTATAGCTAGTGAGAAAATACTTTAGGCATAACCATTAACAATGTATATGATTTCAATGAATTATCATAACACTTTGAGTTTGACTAAATTCATTTCCAGAATGCTGTGCATTTGCAACATCGTCCCTACATGAAGTCTGTGTGTAACGGCGAAGGCACGCACGTACACACACACGTTACAGCACAGCTTTATGTGAAATTCTACTTCCTCTCCCTCCCAAAAACTATTGTAATTGATCACATCTGCGATAAGCTACTGCTGATGCCTGAATTTACATAGGGAATCAATGTTAGTATCAATGCATTGCTATAGGCAAACCGTAACTTCCCTTTGGACATGGTCATATGGATTGATTAGCTGCTTGTCCCCTTCTTTAGATCCACGTGTGTCTGTTTTACTACACAGAGACAAGGGATATGTAATGCATGGTAGGCTTAGGATCAAATATGCACTGATATTCTACAGGGCTGGCAGGTTCAGCTAGACAGCATCGCCATGGCTTTGGTTTTGACCCTTGTGTCCACCTGGTCAAGGTGCTACAGCCATAATACTGACCCACAAGGTAATAACCAATTACTAATCTTTCTCCTCAGGTTGCACTATTTACAAGAATACGAATCTTACTATGAGTCTTACTTCTGAAATGTAGGCTATGCTATTCATTCTGAACAGGTCACTCTCGAACAGGATGTGCAAGAGACAAAATGCAAAAGGTGATTTCTGTACTTTGCACAAGCAAGCCTCAAGTGCACGGGTAGCCTAGTCGATAGATAGACTAGTTACTTTGAAAAATATATTATTGATAATTCACCGGTATGACAAGTTACATATTTAGGCTATTCTGTGCTTTTGGCAGGAGGACTTGTCCTATGCCTCTCTTAATGTTTTTCCTAACTTCAATTGATGTGCGCTGCTGCGTATTATTCAGTGGGAGACTTGTCCTTGAAATGTTTTCTAACGCTGATAAGGACACGGACTGTGGCGGGCTAAAATCGATTCACACCTTTTGTATCTACTGAGAAACTGTTCTATTTGATTCGGGCCGACCGGTTTTATATTGTGATTTCCACTGCCATATGGAGCTCTGTCAGGCAAGAGAGGGAGATAGAGAGTAGAGAAGAGGGGGGGGGGGGGGGGGGGACGGGACAGAGGGTTCTACATGGAGCCCAAAAGAGTTCTACCTGGAACCAAAAAAGGGTTCTACCTGGAACCAAAAAGGGTTCTACCTGGAACCAAAAAGGGTTCTCCTATGGCGACAGCAGAAGAACCCTTTTGGAACCCTTTTTTCTAAGAGTGTATAGACTACAGTGGTTAGGTAAGAAGATCAAGGATACAGTAGTTTAGAATAGGCTTGGGCGGTATACCGTATATACCGTATACCGGGGTATTTGGAAATAGCCACTGGATGGTTTTTTAATACCGTCCATACCGTTGAAACTATTTATTAGAAGTTTTTCAATACATTTCAATATTTTAAAGTAAATACCTGTTATTCTTGCATTTTACTTTAGAAAAGTAGGCTGGCTACACCGAGAAAAGTACCAGAGAAAAGTAGCTCCACATCAGTCAGAGCACTGTCTGCTAATAGAATGCCTGTTCGTGAATTCTCATCCAAGTGGAGAAGTGCAAATGAAGCACAAAATTAGTCTGATGCCGAGCAGAAATTACAAGAAGCATTTTAGATTTTTGTGTTTACAAAACACAGCAATATATTTCCTATGCGTTTTATAATTTTTTCCTGCGTGACAAACACAGAATTCTGCGTTAATGCGACCCCTAAGTTTTACTTGCAAGTGGCTGAATTAATAAGGTGATGGGGCATCATATAGTGTTCGCTTTCTGCCATGTTTGAGAAGTCAAAGCCCATTGGATGAGTTATCTGTACAGCTGCCACTGCTTGATTTCCTTGCGTTTTTTCTCCTCTCTGTTTTCGGCCCGTCTGCTCCTCCCCGCTCTTCTCCAAGCAGAGCAGGCAGGCCCGTTGCCCTATCGACTCCAGACTCCATACAGACGCAGCTGTGATGTCAAATCAAATCAAATCAAATCATATTTGTCACATGCGCCAAATACAACAAGTGTAGACCTTACAGTGAAATGCTTACTTACAAGCCCTTAACCAACAATGCAGTTTTAAGACAAATAAGTGTTAAGTAAAAAATAATTAAAGAGCAGCGGTAAAATAACAGTAGCGAGGCTATATTTGGGGGTACCGGTACAGAGTCAATGTGTGGGGGCACAGGTTAGTCGAGGTAATTGAGGTACATGTATGTAGAGTTAAAGTGACTATGCATAGATAATAAACAGAGAGTAGCAGCAGCGTAAAATAAGGGGTGGGGGGGAACAATGCAAATAGTCCGGTTAGCCATTTGATTAGGTGTTCAGGAGAACTGCTGCTGCTTCAGAGCCAGTAATGTTCTTCCTTCAGACAAGCATCTGTCAAAACTTTGTTCATTTGCACAATGTCTCTCGTTCACATTCACTTGTAAATGTCCAAACTCACCAAAATTGACATTCGGTAGCTCCTACCTACAGCGAGGGAAAAAAGTATTTGATCCCCTGCTGATTTTGTACGTTTGCCCACTGACAAAGAAATGATCAGTCTATAATTTTAATGGTAGGTTTATTTGAACAGTGAGAGACAGAATAACAACAAAAAAATCCAGAAAAACGCATGTCAAAAATGTTATAAATTGATTTGCATTTTAATTAGGGAAATAAGTATTGACCCCTCTGCAAAACATGACTTAGTACTTGGTGGCAAAACCCTTGTTGGCAATCACAGAGGTCAGACGTTTCTTGTAGTTGGCCACGAGGTTTGCACACATCTCAGGAGGGATTTTGTCCCACTCCTCTTTGCAGATCTTCTCCAAGTCATTAAGGTTTCGAGGCTGACGTTTGGCAACTCGAACCTTCAGCTCACTCCACAGATTTTCTATGGGATTAAGGTCTGGAGACTGGCTAGGCCACTCCAGCACCTTAATGTGCTTCTTCTTGAGCCACTCCTTTGTTGCCTTGGCCGTGTGTTTTGGGTCATTGTCATGCTGGAATACCCATCCACGACCCATTTTCAATGCCCTGGCTGAGGGAAGGAGGTTCTCACCCAAGATTTGACGGTACATGCCCCGTCCATCGTCCCTTTGATGTGGTGAAGTTGTCCTGTCTCCTTAGCAGAAAAACACCCCCAAAGCATAATGTTTCCACCTCCATTTTTGATGGTGGGGATGGTGTTCTTGGGGTCATAGGCAGCATTCCTCCTCCTCCAAACACGGTGAGTTGAGTTGATGCCAAAGAGCTCGATTTTGGTCTCATCTGACCACAACACTTTCACCCAGTTCTCCTCTGAATCATTCAGATGTTCATTGGTAAACTTCAGACAGGCATGTATATGTGCTTTCTTGAACAGGGGGACCTTGCGGGCACTGCAGGATTTCAGTCCTTCACGGCGTAGTGTGTTACCAATTGTTTTCTTGGTGACTATGGTCCCAGCTGCCTTGAGATCATTGACAAGATCCTCCCGTGTAGTTCTGGGCTGATTCCTCACCGTTCTCATGATCATTGCAACTCCACGAGGTGAGATCTTGCATGGAGCCCCAGGCCGAGGGAGATTGACAGTTCTTTTGTGTTTCTTCCATTTGCAAATAATCGCACCAACTGTTGTCACCTTCTCACCAAGCTGCTTGGCGATGGTCTTGTAGCCCATTCCAGCCTTGT
>NW_028165948.1:27500-68114 GCF_964263955.1 Coregonus lavaretus | reverse complement strand
CCTCTCCTCATCTATTTCTCCTCTCCCTCACCCTATTCCCTCATCCTGTCCCCTTCACCCTCTCCTCATCTATCTCTCCTCTCCCTCACCCTATTCCCTCATCCTGTCCCCTTCACCCTCTCCTCATCTATCTCTCCTCTCCCTCATCCTATTCCCTCATCCTGTACCCTTCACCCTCTCCTCATCTATCTCTCCTCTCCCTCACCCTATTCCCTCATCCTGTCCTCTTCACCCTCCCCTCCATCTCCCCTCCCCTCCATCTCATCTCCCCTCCCCTCCCCTCCCATCTCCCATCCTCTCCCCTCCCCTCCATCTCCCCTCCCCACCCCTCCCCTCCCCTCCCTTCTTTCTTCTCTTATTTTCTCTCTCTCAGCCATTACCCATCTCTAACCTCTTGCTCCTCTCTTCTCTCCACTTCCATATCCCCTATGTCTCTTATCTCCACTTGTTCCATATCCCCTATGTCTCTTCTCTCCACTTGTTCCATATCCCCTATGTCTCTTCTCTCCACTTGTTCCATATCCCCTATGTCTCTTATCTCCACTTGTTCCATATCCCCTATGTCTCTTATCTCCACTTGTTCCATATCCCCTATGTCTCTTATCTCCACTTGTTCCATATCCCCTATGTCTCTTATCTCCACTTGTTCCATATCCCCTATGTCTCTTCTCTCCACTTGTTCCATATCCCCTATGTCTCTTCTCTCCACTTGTTCCATATCCCCTATGTCTCTTATCTCCACTTGTTCCATATCCCCTATGTCTCTTATCTCCACTTGTTCCATATCCCCTATGTCTCTTATCTCCACTTGTTCCATATCCCCTATGTCTCTTATCTCCACTTGTTCCATATCCCCTATGTCTCTTATCTCCACTTGTTCCATATCCCCTATGTCTCTTATCTCCACTTGTTCCATATCCCCTATGTCTCTTATCTCCACTTGTTCCATATCCCCTATGTCTCTTATCTCCACTTGTTCCATATCCCCTATGTCTCTTCTCTCCACTTGTTCCATATCCCCTATGTCTCTTACCTCCACTTGTTCCATATCCCCTATGACTCTTCTCTCCACTTGTTCCATATCCCCTATGTCTCTTATCTCCACTTGTTCCATATCCCCTATGTCTCTTATCTCCACTTGTTCCATATCCCCTATGTCTCTTCTCTCCACTTGTTCCAAATCCTCTATGTCTCTTCTTTCCACTTGTTCCATATCCCCTATGTCTCTTCTCTCCACTTGTTCCATATCCCCTATGTCTCTTCTCTTTGTTATTTCTGCTCTCTCTCTCTGTACCAATCTTACACACTGTTTTTCTTCTCTTCACTTCCTGGTCTCCTCCCCCTCTCTGGTCTCTATACTGACCAGATGTGTCTCTGGGTGTATGCACTGTATATGATGAATACTCTTAGAACAGAATCAAACATGCAAGCCTCCAACCATTACCTAATACATATGTGTGTGCTGCACCAAACACAAATTAATTTAAATGGTGATTCAAATATGTTTTATGTTGATTGGTTGCATGGTGGTAACTACTTTATGGCTTGATAAGTATTAATTCCATCAGTGCGAGCCAACACACACAAACACACACACACACACACACACACACACACACACACACACACACACACACACACACACACACACAAACACACACACACACACACACACACACACACACACACCACACACACACACACACACACACACACACACACACACACACACACAGTACACAACACACACAAGCATGCACCCCACCTCACACACACACTAACATGTCCCGGAGGTCCACAGGTACAGGAGCGGTAAAGCCTGAGTCACATACATGTGCAGGCAAACACAGGGCCGTCAGCTAGATGAAGCTGTAGAATACATTAATCAAGCCTGGCTGTTGTTTATCTCTCAACGCTGACTGTCCCTGAAGTTGCAAAGCACAATTTACAAACAAATGTAAAATTCACAAATGGCCTGGAGGAGAAACAGAGATCTAGAGAGGGAAGAGGAGGCCGGTGGGGAGAGCGAAGAGGAGGCTGGTGGGGAGGGAAGAGGAGGCCGGTGGGGAGAGGGAAGAGGAGGCCGGTGGGGAGAGGGAAGAGGAGGCCGGTGGGGAGAGGGAAGAGGAGGCCGGTGGGGAGAGGGAAGAGGAGGCCGGTGGGGAGAGGGAATAGGAGGCTGGTGGGGAGAGGGAAGAGGAGGCCGGTGGGGAGAGGGAAGAGGAGGCCGGTGGGGAGAGGGAATAGGAGGCTGGTGGGGAGAGGGAAGAGGAGGCCGGTGGGGAGAGGGAAGAGGAGGCCGGTGGGGAGAGGGAATAGGAGGCTGGTGGGGAGAGGGAAGAGGAGGCCGGTGGGGAGAGGGAAGAGGAGGCCGGTGGGGAGAGGGAAGAGGAGGCCGGTGGGGAGAGGGAAGAGGAGGCCGGTGGGGAGAGGGAAGAGGAGGCCGGTGGGGAGAGGGAAGAGGAGGCCGGTGGGGAGAGGGAAGAGGAGGCTGGTGGGGAGAGGGAAGAGACCGCACCAGTCTTTGTTTGACTGACTGTACTGTGTTGTTGCTAATTGCTCTGCATTGTTCCGAGAACGCTGGTCGGGACGCCGCCAAGTCATCGCAATGCATGATAGGAGGGTGACCCACTGTGCCTCCGCCTGCGCCTCGGAGCTTTGAGCTTGGTTGTCACGGCAGCGGAGGCAGGTGTGTGTTGATGAGTGTGTGTGAGTGTCTGTGTTGGAGATGGAGAATGTAATTTTGCATAGTAGTGTGTCTTCCATTGCAGTCTAACGAAGTTCTATTCTATTCTACTCTACTCTAGGTCATACAGAGTTATTACAATTCCAGGATTCTAACCACATCTGTGAGAGGAACAAACAGGCTGTCGTTTGGGGGTTTCCCCTCTATGAATCAATCAAGTTTTATTTGTTCAGGGTTTACCCTCTTAAAACTTGAAAGAACTTTCGTCACATTTGAGGTTATTGGCATAAAGGAAAGTACTTTTCTTTCAGCTGCATCTCTCCGGCTGTGTTTTGATAAAAGTCAAGGTGGAGAGAGAGAGAGGGAGAGAGGGAGAGAGAGAGAGGGGAGAAGAAGAAGGGAGGGAGGGAGGGAGGGAGTAGAAATGCAGGTGCTTCTGTTTATCTTCCCTTGGGTCTCTCTTCATCCTCTCCTCCTCCTCCCTTCTTCTCTCTTCATCCTCTCCTCCTCCTCCCTTCTTCTCTCCTCATCCTCTCCTCCTCCTCCCTTCTTCTCTCCTCATCCTCTCCTCCTCCTCCCTTCTTCTCTCTTCATCCTCTCCTCCTCCTCCCTTCTTCTCTCCTCATCCTCTCCTCCTCCTCCCATCCTCTCCTCCTCCTCCCTTCTTCTCTCTTCATCCTCTCCTCCTCCTCCCTTCTTCTCTCCTCATCCTCTCCTCCTCCTCCCTTCTTCTCTCTTCATCCTCTCCTCCTCCTCCCTTCTTCTCTCCTCATCCTCTCCTCCTCCTCCCCTCTTCTCTCTTCATCCTCTCCTCCTCCGCCCTTCTTCTCTCCTCATCCTCTCCTCCTCCTCCCCTTCTTCTCTCTTCATCCTCTCCTCCTCCTCCCTTCTTCTCTCTTCATCCACTCCTCCTCCTCCCTTCTTCTCTCCTTATCCTCTCCTCCTCCTCCCTTCTTCTCTCTTCATCCTCTCCTCCCTCTGCCCCTTCTTCTCTCCTTATCCTCTCCCTCCTCCGCCCCTTCTTCTCTTCTCATCCTCTCCTCCTGCTAGCTACTTCTCTTCCACCCGCAGAAAATATTGATCCGGTGGCTCTCGGAATGGAATTTAAGAGCAGAAGGAAATTAAAAATAGTGTCAAAGTAAAAGAAAAAGTATCTAAAGAGGGTGGCGAAAAAACACAGCAAAGTAATCCTTTAATTGAATGAGTTAAATTACAAGCCAAAATCCTCCCTCCATGTATTTCTTACAAAAATGTCCCCTCTCCCTCTCTTCTCTCCACTGGTGGCTGGCGCTGAAAGGCTTTCCCTGTGTTGCTAGGCATTGCTAGGCAACAGTTCGAACCGTTTCTCCTTTGGTTCTCCATGGTTTGCCGTCGGTGCCCGGAGGCTGGCACTGAGAACGGGGCACCCATCACCACCGCTGCGTGGTGGATCCGTCTGCCTGCCTGAGGCTCCTGCAGCCAGGTCTAGAGCAGAGCAACGTCCCTGTGGCCCTGCAAAAGCGTCCTCGGCAGGCAAAGGGGTGTTACTTGCCGAGCAAATGATGCCGGGGACAACGATGGATCATATCCGGCCCGGGGCGTCAAACACAAGGGTTAGCGTTTGGGTCACCCTTGCTGAAAGATAAACATCACACCTCACCATTCTTGGGCACCACATCACGAAGCCCCCACAGTAAAATCTAATGTCGGAATCATACGTTTTCTGTCAAAGAATGAAAGAGTCATAGATTTTTATTGAGTGTTGTTGAATAGTTTTTAGAGTTTGACGATAACCTAATGACAAACAGTTTGTTCCTGTTAAAGGGTTTTCTTACACTAGTTCCTCGTAATATGAAATGTTATTGGAAATGATTCCATAGGACGTCTCTTCTGAATAACGTGTCACTCAAAACAGCATTGATACAGATTGTTTGTTGTGTTTTGCTTGAATTCCCAGTGACTGAGGCGTTCTAATCAGCCTAATACAACACAGGATTCTGTCTACTCTTTCTCCTGCTCTGGACATTGTGTTTCAATAGAGACCACAGTGGGCAGTACATGTATACTGACTGACTGACTGGCTGACTGACTGGCTGAATGACTGGCTGACTGGTTGACTGGCTGAATGACTGGCTGACTGGCTGAATGACTGGCTGACTGGCTGAATGACTGGCTGAATGACTGGCTGACTGGCTGAATGACTGGCTGACTGGCTGAATGACTGGCTGAATGACAGGCTGACTGGCTGAATGACTGGCTGAATGACTGACTGACTGACTGACTGACTGACTGGCTGGTTGACTGGCTGACTGGCTGACTGACTGAATGACTGGCTGAATGACTGGCTGACTGGCTGAATGACTGACTGACTGACTGATTGGCTGGTTGACTGGCTGACTGGCTGACTGACTGAATGACTGGCTGGCTGACTGGCTGACTGACTGGCTGAATGACTGGCTGACTGGCTGAATGACTGGCTGACTGGCTGAATGACTGACTGACTGGCTGGCTGGCTGACTGGCTGGCTGGCTGGCTGGCTGACTGGCTGAATGGCTGACTGGCTGACTGGCTGACTGACTGAATGACTGGCTGATTGACTGACTGACTGACTGAATGACTGAATGACTGAATGACTGAATGACTGACTAACTGGCTGACTGGCTGATTGAATGACTGAATGACTGGCTGACTGGCTGAATGACTGACTGACTTACTGACTGACTGAATGGCTGACTGGCTGAATGACTGACTGACTGACTGGCTGAATGACTGACTGAATGATTGAATGACTGACTGACTGGCTGAATTGACTGAGAGTCTGACTGAATGACTGACAAAATGCATGACTGACTGATTGACTGAATGACTGACTGACTGACTGACTGGCTGAATGACTGACTGGCTGACTGAATGACCGACTGAATGACTGAATATACTGACTGACTGACTGACTGAATGACTGACTGAATGACTGACTGACTGACTGACTGACTGACTGACTGACTGACTGGCTGACTGACTGACTGAATGACTGACTGGCTGACTGAATGATTGAATGAATAACTGAATGACTGACTGAATGAATGACTGAATGACTGTCTGAATGACTGACTGACTGACTGGCTCACTGGCTGACTGAATGACTGAATGACTGACTGACTGGCTGAATGACTGACTGACTGACTGACTGGCTGAATGACTGACTGACTGGCTGACTGGCTGACTGAATGACTGACACAATACATGACTGACTGATTGACTGAATGGCTGGCTGACTGGCTGACTGAATGACTGACTGGCTGACTGAATGACTGACTGAATGACTGACTGAATGACTGACTGAATGACCGACTGTATGACTGAATATACTGACTGACTGAATGACTGACTGAATGACTGGCTGACTGGCTGACTGACTGAATGACTGACTGGCTGACTGAATGATTGAATGAATAACTGAATGACTGACTGAATGACTGGCTGAATGACTGGCTGACTGGCTGACTGGTTGACTGGCTGAATGACTGACTGACTGACTGACTGACTGACTGACTGGCTGGCTGACTGACTGAATGACTGAATGACTGAATGACTGGCTGACTGGCTGAATGACTGACTGACTGACTGACTGGCTCACTGGCTGACTGAATGACTGAATGACTGACTGACTGACTGACTGACTGAAAGACTGACTGACTGACTTTCTGACTGGCTGACTGACTGACTGAATGACTGACTGAATCAAGCTACTCTGCTTGGCAACCTGGCTGTTATCAGGAAGTGAAAATACAGCCACATGGGTGCGTCCAAAATGACACCCTATTCCCTTAATAGTGCACTACTTTGGACCGGATCCGTATGGGGCTCTGGTCAAAGTAGTGCATTAGTGAGTCAGGTACCATTTCAGACACACCCATGCCTTGTTTTTAGCTGTCACCCTCCCCGAGTCTACCGTAAGGTGAAGAGAAAATCAAACCAGGGATGACTCTTTTCCACCCCACTCCTAACCAATCAGCCACATCATTACTGACCTGTCTCTGCTCATTAAAACCGCTCTTATATTAATACCATAGCCTCCTAGCATTTCTTTCCCCTAACTTTCTCCTCCCTTCTTCTCTCTTCATCCTCTCCTCCTCCTCTTTTCTTCTCTCCTCATCCTCTCCTCCTCTGCCCTTCTTCTCTCCTCATCCTCTCCTCCTCCGCCCTTCTTCTCGTCTCATCCTCTCCTCCTGCTAGCTACTTCTCTTCCACCCGCAGAAAATATTGATCCGGTGGCTCTCGGAATGGAATTTAAGAGCAGAAGGAAATTAAATAGTGTCAAAGTAAAAAAAAAAGTATCTAAAGAGGGTGGCGAAAAAACACAGCAAAGTAATCCTTTAATTGAATGAGTTAAATTACAAGCCAAAATCCTCCCTCCATGTATTTCTTACAAAAATGTCCCCTCTCCCTCTCTTCTCTCCACTGGTGGCTGGCGCTGAAAGGCTTTCCCTGTGTTGCTAGGCATTGCTAGGCAACAGTTCGAACCGTTTCTCCTTTGGTTCTCCATGGTTTGCCGTCGGTGCCCGGAGGCTGGCACTGAGAACGGGGGACCATCACCACCGCTGCGTGGTGGATCCGTCTGCCTGCCTGAGGCTCCTGCAGCCAGGTCTAGAGCAGAGCAACGTCCCTGTGGCCCTGCAAAAGCGTCCTCGGCAGGCAAAGGGGTGTTACTGCCGAGCTAATGATGCCGGGGCCAACGATGGATCATATCCGGCCCGGGGCGTCAAACACAAGGGTTAGCGTTGGGTCACCCTTGCTGAAAGATAAACATCACACCTCACCATTCTTGGGCACCACATCACGAAGCCCCCACAGTAAAATCTAATGTCGGAATCATACGTTTTCTGTCAAAGAATGAAAGAGTCATAGATTTTTATTGAGTGTTGTTGAATAGTTTTTAGAGTTTGACGATAACCTAATGACAAAAAGTTTGTTCCTGTTAAAGGGTTTTCTTACACTAGTTCCTCGTAATATGAAATGTTATTGGAAATGATTCCATAGGACGTCTCTTCTGAATAACGTGTCACTCAAAACAGCATTGATACAGATTGTTTGTTGTGTTTTGCTTGAATTCCCAGTGACTGAGGCGTTCTAATCAGCCTAATACAACACAGGATTCTGTCTACTCTTTCTCCTGCTCTGGACATTGTGTTTCAATAGAGACCACAGTGGGCAGTACATGTATACTGACTGACTGACTGGCTGACTGACTGGCTGAATGACTGGCTGACTGGTTGACTGGCTGAATGACTGGCTGACTGGCTGAATGACTGGCTGAATGACTGGCTGACTGGCTGAATGACTGGCTGACTGGCTGAATGACTGGCTGAATGACAGGCTGACTGGCTGAATGACTGGCTGAATGACTGACTGACTGACTGACTGACTGACTGGCTGGTTGACTGGCTGACTGGCTGACTGACTGAATGACTGGCTGGCTGACTGGCTGAATGACTGGCTGACTGGCTGAATGACTGACTGACTGACTGATTGGCTGGTTGACTGGCTGACTGGCTGACTGACTGAATGACTGGCTGGCTGACTGGCTGACTGACTGGCTGAATGACTGGCTGACTGGCTGAATGACTGGCTGACTGGCTGAATGACTGACTGACTGGCTGGCTGGCTGACTGGCTGGCTGGCTGGCTGGCTGACTGGCTGAATGGCTGACTGGCTGACTGGCTGACTGACTGAATGACTGGCTGATTGACTGACTGACTGACTGACTGACTGAATGACTGAATGACTGAATGACTGACTGACTGAATGACTGGCTGATTGAATGACTGAATGACTGGCTGACTGGCTGAATGACTGACTGACTTACTGACTGACTGAATGGCTGACTGGCTGAATGACTGACTGACTGACTGGCTGAATGACTGACTGAATGATTGAATGACTGACTGACTGGCTGAATTGACTGAGAGTCTGACTGAATGACTGACAAAATGCATGACTGACTGATTGACTGAATGACTGACTGACTGACTGACTGGCTGAATGACTGACTGGCTGACTGAATGACCGACTGAATGACTGAATATACTGACTGACTGACTGACTGAATGACTGACTGAATGACTGACTGAATGACTGACTGACTGACTGACTGTCTGGCTGACTGACTGACTGAATGACTGACTGGCTGACTGAATGATTGAATGAATAACTGAATGACTGACTGAATGAATGACTGAATGACTGGCTGAATGACTGACTGACTGACTGGCTCACTGGCTGACTGAATGACTGAATGACTGACTGACTGCTGAATGACTGACTGACTGACTGACTGGCTGAATGACTGACTGACTGGCTGACTGAATGACTGACACAATACATGACTGACTGATTGACTGAATGGCTGGCTGACTGGCTGACTGAATGACTGACTGGCTGACTGAATGACTGACTGAATGACTGACTGAATGACTGACTGAATGACCGACTGTATGACTGAATATACTGACTGACTGAATGACTGACTGAATGACTGGCTGACTGGCTGACTGACTGAATGACTGACTGGCTGACTGAATGATTGAATGAATAACTGAATGACTGACTGAATGACTGGCTGAATGACTGGCTGACTGGCTGACTGGTTGACTGGCTGAATGACTGACTGACTGACTGACTGACTGGCTGGCTGACTGACTGAATGACTGAATGACTGGCTGACTGGCTGAATGACTGACTGACTGACTGACTGACTGGCTCACTGGCTGACTGAATGACTGAATGACTGACTGACTGACTGACTGAAAGACTGACTGACTGACTTTCTGACTGGCTGACTGACTGACTGAATGACTGACTGAATCAAGCTACTCTGCTTGGCAACCTGGCTGTTATCAGGAAGTGAAAATACAGCCACATGGGTGCGTCCAAAATGACACCCTATTCCCTTAATAGTGCACTACTTTGGACCGGATCCGTATGGGGCTCTGGTCAAAAGTAGTGCATTAGTGAGTCAGGTACCATTTCAGACACACCCATGCCTTGTTTTTAGCTGTCACCCTCCCCGAGTCTACCGTAAGGTGAAGAGAAAATCAAACCAGGGATGACTCTTTTCCACCCCACTCCTAACCAATCAGCCACATCATTACTGACCTGTCTCTGCTCATTAAAACCGCTCTTTATAATCATACCATAGCCTCCTAACATTTCTTTCACCTAACTTATCATTTCAAACAACTTTGCAGGTCCCCACGTTCCTATACGGATCCCATTAGGAATTCTTATATGAGTAATGTCATGTAAATCCTCCGGTATATCAATGAATATCAATTGCGCGGTGTTGCTGCACAGCCACTGACAAAATACATGTGCTTCTGTAAATTTAACGAGAGCACAGTACCCCAGCCACAACGTTGAATAATTCAGCTGTCAAATGGTAAGAGCCTCTCCAGAGATACTTAGCAATTAAATGAGTCAATGTTGTGCCTCCACTGCCATCCATATGGATCCTATAAGAAATCATCGGCCATTCGGGCTCCTATAATGTAGTGTTGTGATTGGAGCTGCCAGTGGTGGCTGGTGCAGTGAGCGACTGTGTTACCATGTCTGGCGGGCAGATGACAGCTGTCAGTTGACGTGCTGTGTCAGTGCATCAGATGAATTTTTTATGACCACAGAGACCCAGGGAGAGGTAACTGGTGCATAGGGACTGATCTGTGACCAGTATAACATGCCGCCTGATTTTTACACGGACACACACCTCCACAAAGTAAAGCAATCCCGCTGACTGAACAAAGCCCATGTCCCAGTAATGATAGTTTGTGTGAGCTTGCGATTGGCTGTCAGGATGATTGACGGCAGGGCTCCAGAGCTCATTATCTCTATCAGTGATATTACAGCTCTGTGATTGGATGTCCTTCTAGACCCCAAGTAAACTTCCTGGCACAACTGGCTTCTCCCAGCGGAAACCCTGAGCCAAGGACAAGCTGTTATCTGAAGAAGTGCACTAAAAAACATTCTCCACCAACTTCCCAAAATGTTAACAATGAGCCATCATTCAGGATGCTTTTCCTAGCTCAGTACACAATGCTGGCTTTTACTAGCAAATACTGTTGAACAGTTCAACACAAACACATTTATGTGCTAGATAGATAAAGTGAACAAACAAAAATTAACCAAAATGGAAGGTTGGGGGGACAGATCAGGACTAGGTTGATCTACAGGAAGGTTGGGGGGACAGATCAGGACTAGGTTGATCTACAGGAAGGTTGGGGGGACAGATCAGGACTAGGTTGATCTACAGAAAGGTTGGGGGGACAGATCAGGACTAGGTTGATCTACAGGAAGGTTGGGGGACAGATCAGAACTAGGTTGATCTACAGGAAGGTTGGGGGACAGATCAGGACTAGGTTGATCTACAGGAAGGTTGGGGGGACAGATCAGGACTAGGTTGATCTACAGGAAGGTTGGGGGACAGATCAGGTAGTCTCTTCAAGTGTCCGTGTCCTTCAATAAATAGCAGCCTGACTTTGTACATTTCTCTAACTGCGTTACTCTCTCTCTCTCTCTCTCTCTCTCTCTCTCTCTCTCTCTCTCTCTCTCTCTCTCTCTCTCTCTCTCTCTCTCTCTCTCTCTCTCTCTCTCTCTCTCTCTCTCTCTCTCTCTCTCTCTCTCTCTCTCTCTCTCTCTCTCTGTCTGCCCCCCTCTCTCTCTCCCTCCTTCCTCTAGTCTATCCGGGAGGTGACAGGCTATGTGCTGGTGGCTCTGAACCAGTTTGACTACCTGCCGCTGGAGAACCTTCGCATCGTGCGGGGCACCAAGCTTTACGAGGGACGCTATGCCCTGGCCATCTTCCTCAACTACCGCCGCGACGGCTACTACGGCCTCAGACAGCTGGGCCTTCGCAACCTCACAGGTCAGTGGCCCAGTGCAGACCACTCTATACTCACCTGGGTGACTCAGTCACGCAGTCTTTCCATTTCTCTCACTCTCTCCTTCTCTCCATCTCTCTATCACTTTCTCCTTCTCTTGATCTTGCCAACAGTTTCTCCATGGTCTGATGGTCTATCACAATACAAACTGTGGCCTATCCATGGTCTGATAGTCTATCTCAATACAAACTGTGACCTCGCCATGGTTTGCTGAGTGATGGGGCTGGAGGAATGATAACTGTGGCCTCTCCATTGTTTGCTGAGGGATGGGGCTGGGGGAATGATAACTATGGCCTCTCCATGGTTTGCTGAGGGATGGGGCCTGGGGGAATGATAACTTTGGCCTCTACATGGTTTACTGAGGGATGGGGCCTGTGGGAATGATAACTGTGGCCTCTCCATGGTTTACTAAGGGATGGGGGCTGGGGGAATGATAACTGTGGCCTCTCCATGGTTTGCTGAGGGATGGGGCCTGGGGGAATGATAACTGTGGCCTCACAATGGTTTGCTGAGGGATGGGGCCTGGGGGAATGATAACTGTGGCCTCGCAATGGTTTGCTGAGGGATGGGGCCTGGGGGAATGATAACTGTGGCCTCTACATGGTTTGCTGAGGGATGGGGCCTGGGGGAATGATACCACTCTCATATCCATAGACTGAGCGATGGATGCAAAGACTGTCAGTCCAGGAGATTGGCTTGATAGGTGTAAACATATATTGTAAAGCATTAAAATAGAGTATGTTAAATATGAGGTTATTATAGCCTAAAGCAGCCCATAAGGAATGTATACTCTTCAAAACCAATTGGTGTCCAAATTACCATTGAACAGCATGGAGTCTCACAGATTGTGCTTTTACGAAACCAAGCAAATTAAAATAATTTAGAATCTTTAGCTTTGCTAAGCTACGGAATAGTTTCAGAATACCCAGAAAATGTATTATAATGTCATAGAATAGAAGAATCCTCTGACATTTCTTTGAAAATAAATGGTTGTGTTCAACCTTCGCTTCACACATTTTGACATTTACATTTTAGTCGTTTAGCAGATGCTCTTATCCAGAGCGACTTACAGTTAGTGCATTCATCTTAAGATAGCTAGGTGGGACAACCACATAGTCTCATAGTAAGTAAAATGTGATGATCTTTTTTGTATTTATTTTTGTTATGGGGGGTGAGGGGGGGTGCTGTGGGATTAGTTAAGATACTCTTTGAAGAGGTAGGGTTTCAGACGTTTTCGGAAGATGGGCAGGGACTCTGCTGTCCTAGCTTCAGGGGGAAGCTCATTCCACCATTGGGATGCCAGGACAGAGAAAAGCTTTGACTGGGCTGAGCAGGAGCTGACCTCCCATAGAGATGCATGTCGCCACCTGGGTCTCAGAAGGGAGGAAGGAGAAAAGTAGTTGAGTGTCATCCGCATAGCAATGATAGGAGAGACCAAGTGAGGATATGACGGAGCCGAGTGAATAGAGAGCAGAGGAGAGGGCCTAGAACCGAGCCCTGGGGGACACCAGTAGTGAGAGCACGTGGTGCAGACACAGATCCTCTCCATGTCACCTGGTAGGAGCGGCCTGCCAGGAATGATGCAATCCAAGAATGTGCGGAGCCTGAGACATCCAGCCCTGAGAGGGTTGAGAGGAGGATCTGATGGTTCACGGAGTCCAAGGCAGTGGATAGATCTAGGAGGTTGAGAACAGAGAGCGAGTCAGCTTTGGCAGTGAGGAGAACGTCCGTGACACAGAGGAGAGCGGTCTCAGTTGAGTGACCAGTCTTGAAGCCTGACTGGTTAGGGTCAAGAAGATCGTTCTGAGAGTGATAGCGAGGGAGTTGGTTAGAGACAGCAAGTGTTTTAGAAAGAAAAGAAAGAAGGGATACCGGTCTGTCGTTTTTGACATCAGAGGATTTGTGTGTTGGTTTCTTGAGGAGGGGAGCGACTCTGGCCTTGAATTCCAAGGGGACGCAGCCAATGGTCAGGGATGAGTTGATGAGGGAAGTGAGGAATGGGCGTAGGTCTCCAGAGGTACTCTGGAGAAGGGAAGAGGAGATGGGGTCGAGTGGGCAGGTTGTCATGGGGCCGGACATCACTAGTCACAGGATTTCATCTGGAGAGAGAAGGGAGATAGAGGTCAAGGCGTAGGGTAGTTCTGTGTAAGTGGGACCAGTGGACTCAATAGACTGAGTGAATGAGAAGCGGATGTTGTCGACCTTCTTTTCAAAGTGGTAGACAAAGTCGTCCACAGAGAGGGAGGAGGGAGGGGGAGAAGGTGGAGGATTATTAAGGAAGGAGGAGAAGGTGGCAGAGCTTTTCCTAGGGTTACACCCACCCACAGCTAAAGCCAATTTAATACCCTACTCTTTTAATTAAGACACCAAATGGAAATACATTTTAAACAGAAACCATGCTTTGCACCCGAGTTTCATATTTGGACAAATTAAGTTGAATGCCCTTTTGTACAGAGAGATGAAATGGCTTGGAAAAAGCCACGTGTTTCAGTTAATTAACTTTTCTGTTTACAGAGTAGCCGTCTTGGATACTAGGTTGTTTCATGGAGTAGTTTGAGCTGTGAGTCACAACGAATGGCCCATGATGTGGCATGTTCTTTAGCCAAGATAAATTAAAGAGAGTTGTGCAGAGTCTGTGGCCTAGTAGTAACACACCCGGAGCTATCAAATGTATCTCATCCCTGAGACCGGGGTTCAATCCCTGTTTCTGCCTTTGGTCCTGAGTCACTCTTCTGTATTGTCTCAATAAAACATAACAACTACAAAAGAAAAGTGGAATTCCACATTCATTTAATAGATGTAAAGTCCCCTGTTTAGGGGACCTGCGTGGTTCTGGTACTGGTTCCAACCGACATTTCCACTTTTAATTCGATCTGTGGACACCATAGATCGAAACGGCGTGCATTGAGTGGTAGCCCTGGTTCTCACGGACACAGAAGTATATCTCTTCCGCCTGTGTGATGTAGGATGTTAAATCTGATGCCACTTGAAGCTGGGATGTGCCTCCTACCATTTCATTCGCTCTTCCGACTGTCCATCAACTCCTGGCTGAACCTTACGTCACAGCCACTGACAAAGCACGTGCCTGCAATCCTTACAGTACGTCTTGTTTTTGTCACTCTAGTACATTCAGAGATAGATTTATAGCAAACTTTATCAAAGTAATCTAAAGTAATTCATAGATTTTAAACAAAAAACACTTTCTGTTTGTCATAGATGGATATGAGATTAAATGTGAGTTCCTAATGAATTCAGTAAGCCAAGGTAGAGCTCTGTGTGACGTTCACAGCAGTGGGGGCAGACATTTTGATTAAGAGAGGCCTTTAGATTTTTTACAGTTATAAGGAAGGTAAAATCTTATAGTCATTTTATAATTTGATTATACTGTATTTAGAAAGCATATAAGTCATTTCAAGCCTTATTCATACTGTTTTGTTGAATAGGAAATGCATCATGTAAAATATTTTAATATTTTAATCATATTTGTACTGTGTACTGGAGCTTGTATCCTCAAAAGTGACTACACCTCAGCAATTTATAACTATTTTGACCAGAAAGGTTCGATTTTAACTCTTTCTTGGAGTGTGCAGCATTACTAGTTATTGTTTATAGCCCTCTCATGAGAAATAATTACTTTTGGGATTACGTGGATTACATTTTCGATAACATTTAGTTAGATTTAAGAAGAATAAAGATAGTCATGCAACAGCATATGAAGCTCATGCATGGCCAGACATGTACAGACATGTCTGTCTATCTGCTCGCCAGCTGTCAGATATTAATGAATTAGGTTGATCACTGCTTTGTCATTCTCTCCTAGTGCAGGTAAGCATGCACAGTATACAGGCCACACACACACACACACACACACACACACACACACACACACACACACACACACACACACACACACACACACACACACACACACACACACATATACACACACACACACACATATACACACACACGCACACACACACACACATACACACACACACACACACAAAAGCACACACACATACACACAGACACACACACACACACAAAAGCACACACACACACTCACACACACACACACACAAAAGCACACACACAAAAGCACACACACACACATACAAAAGCACACAGACACGCACACGTACACACGCACACACACACACACACACACACTGTGACCATGGACTCCAGGTGAGACTCCCATCAAGCCATAGCCCCTCGGTGCTGTCATTAGCCTTTAGCTGTATGTCTAAGTAGTGCTAGCTAGTGTAGCACTAGCTGTTCTAAATATATTTTGTGGGACATGTCCCAACAAGGATCTGTTTACTCATCAGACCCCCACGCATTTGTTTATTCACCATATTTATTCCATGATTGTGAATGAGGTCCCTTACATCTCCCAATCACCCAGGTTTATATACCCAGTCTGTCAAGTCCTCCAGTGGCGGCTAACGATGAGTGTGTCAGGTGTCGGTGGTGTCTGGTTATAACCAGTCTTCTTTTAAGTCAGGTGTCTGGTTATAACCAGTCTATTAAGTCAGGTGTCAGTGGTGTCTGGTTATACCCAGTCTATTAAGTCAGGTGTCGGTGGTGTCTGGTTATATCCTGTCTATTAAGTCAGGAGTCGGTGGTGTCTGGTTAAAACCAGTCTTTTAAGTCAGGTGTCAGTGGTGTCTGGTTATAACCAGTCTATTAAGTCAGGAGTCAGGGGTATCTGGTTATACCCAGTCTATTAAGTCAGGTGTCTGTCGTGTCGTGTCTGGTTATAACCAGTCTATTAAGTGAGGTGTCAGTGGTGTCTGGTTATAACCAGTCTATTAAGTCAGGAGTCAGTGGTGTCTGGTTATAACCAGTCTATTAAGTCAGGAGTCAGGGGTATCTGGTTATACCCAGACTATTAAGTCAGGTGTCTGTCGTGTCTGGTTATACCCAGTCTATTAAGTCAGGTGTCGGTGGTGTCTGGTTATATCCTGTCTATTAAGTCAGGAGTCAGTGGTGTCTGGTTACAACCAGTCTATTAAGTCAGGTGTCAGTGGTGTCTGGTTATAACCAGTCTATTAAGTCAGGAGTCAGGGGTATCTGGTTATACCCAGTCTATTAAGTCAGGTGTCTGTCGTGTCGTGTCTGGTTATAACCAGTCTATTAAGTCAGGCGTCAGTGGTGTCTGGTTATAACCAGTCTATTAAGTCAGGTGTCAGTGGTGTCTGGTTATACCCAGTCTATTAAGTCAGGTGTCGGTGGTATCTGGTTATATCCTGTCTATTAAGTCAGGAGTCGGTGGTGTCTGGTTAAAACCAGTCTTTTAAGTCAGGTGTCAGTGGTGTCTGGTTATAACCAGTCTATTAAGTCAGGAGTCAGGGGTATCTGGTTATACCCAGTCTATTAAGTCAGGTGTCTGTCGTGTCGTGTCTGGTTATAACCAGTCTATTAAGTGAGGTGTCAGTGGTGTCTGGTTATAACCAGTCTATTAAGTCAGGAGTCAGTGGTGTCTGGTTACAACCAGTCTATTAAGTCAGGTGTCAGTGGTGTCTGGTTATAACCAGTCTATTAAGTCAGGAGTCAGGGGTATCTGGTTATACCCAGTCTATTAAGTCAGGTGTCTGTCGTGTCGTGTCTGGTTATAACCAGTCTATTAAGTCAGGCGTCAGTGGTGTCTGGTTATAACCAGTCTATTAAGTCAGGAGTCAGTGGTGTCTGGTTACAACCAGTCTATTAATTCAGGAGTCAGTGGTATCTGGTTATAACCAGTCTATTAAGTAATGTGTCAGTGGTTTGTGGTTATATCCAGTCAATTAAGTCAGGAGTCAGTGGTGTCTGGTTATACCCAGTCTATTAAGTCAGGAGTCAGGGGTATCTGGTTATACCCAGTCTATTAAGTCAGGTGTCTGTCGTGTCGTGTCTGGTTATAACCAGTCTATTAAGTGAGGCGTCAGTGGTGTCTGGTTATAACCAGTCTATTAAGTCAGGAGTCAGTGGTGTCTGGTTATAACCAGTCTATTAAGTCAGGAGTCAGGGGTATCTGGTTATACCCAGACTATTAAGTCAGGTGTCTGTCGTGTCTGGTTATACCCAGTCTATTAAGTCAGGTGTCGGTGGTGTCTGGTTATATCCTGTCTATTCAGTCAGGAGTCAGTGGTGTCTGGTTATAACCAGTCTATTAAATGAGGCGTCAGTGGTGTCTGGTTATAACCAGTCTATTAAGTCAGGAGTCAGTGGTGTCTGGTTATAACCAGTCTATTAAGTCAGGAGTCAGGGGTATCTGGTTATACCCAGACTATTAAGTCAGGTGTCTGTCGTGTCTGGTTATACCCAGTCTATTAAGTCAGGTGTCGGTGGTGTCTGGTTATATCCTGTCTATTAAGTCAGGAGTCAGTGGTGTCTGGTTACAACCAGTCTATTAAGTCAGGTGTCAGTGGTGTCTGGTTATAACCAGTCTATTAAGTCAGGAGTCAGGGGTATTTGGTTATACCCAGTCTATTAAGTCAGGTGTCTGTCGTGTCGTGTCTGGTTATAACCAGTCTATTAAGTCAGGCGTCAGTGGTGTCTGGTTATAACCAGTCTATTAAGTCAGGTGTCAGTGGTGTCTGGTTACAACCAGTCTATTAATTCAGGAGTCAGTGGTATCTGGTTATAACCAGTCTATTAAGTCAAGAGTCAGTGGTGTCTAGTTATACCCAGTCTATTAAGTCAAGAGTCAGTGGTATACCCAGTCTATTAATTCAGGTGTCAGTGGTGTTAAGCTTGATTGAAGAATGGCCATGGTTGTGTGCCCAGTAATACTATCACTAGTAATACAATATTCTCTGAACATCCAAACAAAATGTTCTCTATAGGAATGGATGAAATGGCTCACTATCTGCTCAGCATGTAGTACAGTATAGCTTAATATATTATACACAAAGAGTCCAACACTAAAAACAAGTTTCACATTGCACCATTATCGTGTTACTTTCATCTCACACAGCTCTGTGAATTCACAGCGTCTTCAACGTATCCCACAAGGCTGACCATAAGACTATAGCTATTTCCAAAATGCCGGCCTACGATAGATCATATCCTCTCCCATAAGGACTCTTGTCTTAGGACCCCGTAAGGGTGACATCAGCCTGTATTTACAGTGCCTTGCAAAAGTATTCATCCCCCTTGGCATTTTTCCTATTTTGTTGCATTACAACCTGTAATTTAAATGGATATTTATTTGGATTTCATGTAATGGACATACACAAAATAGTCAGAATTGGTGAAGTGAAATGAAAAAAATTACTTGTTTCCAAAAATTCTAAAAAATAAATTTTCGGAAAAGTGGTGTGTGCATATGTATTCACCCCCTTTGTTATGAAGCCCCTAAATAAGATCTGGTGCAACCAATTACCTTCAGAAGTCACATAATTAGTTAAATAAAGTCCACCTGTGTGCAATCTAAGTGTCACATGATCTGTCACATAATATCAGTATATATACACCTGTTCTGAAAGGCCCCAGAGTCTGCAACACCACTGAGCAAAAGGCACCACCAAGCAAGCGGCACCATGAAGAACAAGGAGCTCTCCAAACAGGTCAGGGACAAAGTTGTGGAGAAGTACAGATCAGGGTTGGGTTATAAAAACATATCAGAAACTTTGAACATCCCACGGAGCACCATTAAATCCATTATTAAAAAATTGAAAGAATATGGCACCACAACAAACCTGCCAAGAGAGGGCCGCCCACCAAAACTCACGGACCAGTCAAGGAGGGCATTAATCAGAGAGGCAACAAAGAGAGCAAAGATAACCCTGAAGGAGCTGCAAAGCTCCACAGCGGAGATTGGAGTATCTGTCCATAGGACCACTTTAAGCCGTACACGCCACAGAGCTGGGCTTTACGGAAGAGTGGCCAGAAAAAAAGCCATTGCATAAAGAAGAAATAAGCAAACACGTTTGGTGTTCACCAAAAGGCATGTGGGAGACTCCCCAAACTTATGGAAGAAGGTACTCTGGTCAGATGAGACAAAAATGTAGCTTTTTGACCATCAAGGAAAACACTATGTCTGGCGCAAACCCAACATCTCTCATCACCCCGAGAACACCATCCCCACAGTGAAGCGTGGTGGCAGCATCATGTTGTGGGGATGTTTTTCATCGGCAGGGACTGGGAAACTGGTCAGAATTGAAGGAATGATGGATGGCGCTAAATACAGGGAAATTCTTGAGGGAAACCTGTTTCAGTCTTCCAGAGATTTGAGACTGGGACAGAGGTTCACCTTCCAGCAGGACAATGACCCTAATCATACTGCTAAAGCAACACTCAAGTGGTTTAAGGGGAAACATTTAAATGTCTTGGAATGGCCTAGTCAAAGCCCAGACCTCAACCCAATTGACAATCTGTGGTATGACTTAAAGATTGCTGTACACCAGTGGAACCCATCCAACTTGAAGGAGCTGGAGCAGTTTTGCCTTGAAGAATGGGCAAAAATCCCAGTGGCTAGATGTGCCAAGCTTATAGAGACATACCCCAAGAGACATGCTGCTGTAATTGCTGCAAACGGTGGCTCTACAAAGTATCGACTTTGGGGTAGTTCTGCTGCCCCCTCCCCCTGTCTGTCTGTCTGTCTGACTGGGAATAATGTTATATAATTCCCTTACTCTCATTTAGTCTTACCGACGAGGCTAGCGCTTGGATTCCCCCCCCCCCCCCATATTCTCATTCCTTCTTTTCTCCCACCGATAATGAGAAAATGGGTATGCATGCTATCCATTATGCACTCCGTATCATGAAAAAAAATGAATGGGTTCAGTACTTATTTGTAATTCATTTGCACGTCCACCACCCACTACTCCCTACTCTAGGGGAATATCATATCTCAGCAGGGTAATACTATATTCAGCATTTTACTACACGTAATGCGTTAAACAACAGTCTTACCCAGCACTCCCGCTCTCAGGCTCAGCCGACCTCAAGTCCACTGCATTGTGAAATGGATACCCCGTAGATATATGCAGGAGGCGAATTATATACTGTTTGGCAACGAAAGTGTATATATGGCAGTTTTGTTTTAACTGCCTTATAAACATAATCTATGTTAATGATGCTCCTTATCAAATATTTAGACTGTGAGTTTACACAAGGGGCACATAACTCTGAACCTATCACTATTGTGCTGGTTCTCCATATTAATTGATTATGAAATGTAATTTGTTGATCCACGAGAGACCACACACTTGGTTAGTCAGGTGCTACTCAGTCTCTGGTTATGAGGTAAGCACAGAAACCAGCAAACACTGGCACCTTTGAGGACCAGTATTATACACCCCTGTTTTAAACTGCATTGAGGCATTTTCGGATATAGACTCACGTTCTGTGCTGTTGCATCTGATTACGTTAATTTGAAAAATGTCCCTACTTCTCATTCTACTCGTCAGGCAGTTCCACCCTCTACTCCAAGCTGGTAGTGGAATCCCCCTTCAATCAGCCTCTCCAATGCTAATCACCGCCTGCTATGCTTCCCAGTGTTTATATAGTTATTTGACATTTTGCAGGATGAAATCTCTTGAGATACACCATCTCGTTTTCAAGAGTGTCCAAGAAAAGTATTATATATACACTACCATTCAACATTTTGGGGTCACTTAGAAATGTCCTTGTTTTTGAAAGAAAAGCAATTTTTTTGTCCGTTAAAATAACATCAAATTGATCAGAAATACAGTGTAGACATTGTTAATGTTGTAAATGGCTATTGTAGCTGGAAACGGCTGATTTTTTATGGAATATCTACATAGGCGTACAGAGGCCCATTATCAGCAACCATCAGTCCTGTGTTCCAATGGCACGTTGTGTTTGCTAATCCAAGTTTATCATTTTAAAAGGCTAATTGATCATTAGAAAACTATTTTGCAATTATGTTAGCACAGCTGAAAACTGTTGTGCTGATTAAAGAAGCAATAAAACTGGCCTTCTTGAGACTAGTTGTGTATCTGGAGCATCAGCAATTGTGGGTTCGATTACAGGCTCAAAATGGCCAGAAACAAATAACTTTCTTCTGAAACTCATCAGTCTATTCTTGTTCTGAGAAATGAAGGCTATTCCATGCGAGAAATTGCCAAGATACTGAAGATCTCGTACAACGCTGTGTACTACTCCCTTCACAGAACAGCGCAAACTGGCTCTAACCAAAATAGAGAGAGGAGTGGGAGGCCCCGGTGCACAACTGAGCAAGAGGACAAATACATTAGAGTGTCTAGTTTGAGAAACAGACGCCTCACAGGTCCTCAACTGGCAGCTTCATTAAATAGTACCCGCAAAACACCAGTCTCAACGTCAACAGTGAAGAGGCGACTCCAGGATGCTGAACTTCTAGGCAGAGTTGCAAAGAAAAAGCCATATCTCAGACTGGCCAATAAAAAGAAAAGATTAAGCTGGGCAGTCTAAGTCATATGTGCTTTAGGTATATTAATTTCCCCAACACAGTAGTAATAATAGCCCCAATAAGACACTCTCTACACTGATGAGTGTGCTTATGTAAAACATTTGTATAATCCTCTTCTCCCGCCTTCCCACTTTACTTTTTAGTTTTTGTTCATGTGGCTTTTCTTTTTGCCACAGCAGACGTCACCCCGCTCGACAAAATTGCCCATTTGGAGCGGAGCCAAATGGCTTGGCGAGCCCCTAAAGAGAGTACTGAATCCAGCTTCCCCATCTGGCTCATATGCCCCTGTGCCCGTGTGCAGAAAGCAAAGCAAACCATTCCTTCTCTCTCTCTCTCTCTCTCTCTCTCTCTCTTCGTCTCTGTTTCTTCACCTGTTCCTTCTGCTCGAAGGGTGCGTCTCAATGGTCTAAAGTGGCTTCCTCTCCTTGTCTCGTTTCATTCATCTAAACTGATCTGAACACTCAGTTACTGTCAGTACAGCTGGAAACTATCTCTCATCTAGCCAGTTATGGCAGTTTGTACAGATCAAAGAAAGGAGACAAGGACAGGAAGGAAACCACTGGATAATATTGAGAATCTTCCTCTGACTCACCCAGAAGTCAATGAGACAAGGAAGCCACTTTAGACTACTGATATTCTTCCTCTGACTCACCTAGAAGGAAAGGAGACAAGGAAGCCACTCTAGACTATTGAGAATCTTCCTCTGACTCACCCAGAAGGAAATGAGAGAAGGAAGCCACTTTAGACTATTGAGAATCTTCCTCTGACTCACCCAGAAGGAAATGAGAGAAGGAAGCCACTTTAGACTATTGAGAGTCTTCCTCTGACTCACCCAGAAGGAAAGGAGACAAGGAAGACACTCTAGACTATTGAGAATCTTCCTCTGACTAACCCAGAAGGAAATGAGACAAGGAAGCCACTTTAGACTATTGAGACAGATCCCTCTGAATCGCATAGCTGTGGTATAGTGCTCATTCACTCAGCAACAGGAGGTAAGGAACAGAGTGTACAGTGGTGTGCATCAAATGAACAACATGTTCCGTTGGTTCTATGACCCTCTGCCTGCAATCAAATTGAGTCATTGTTGATTGTCATTTAATAGTCATTAACAATTGTCAATGCACAATTACACAATTGGTAATCAAGCAATTAATTTCCTTTCTCTATGTGTTGGACCTCAACAAAGATTGCTTCACAGGTTCCATGTAATGGAATGGTGAACAAAAGCTTCAATTTATCACATTATTTTGATTGCTTTATTGTTCATTATACCTAATTGGCTGCTGACAGTGGAATAGTGGATGTTAGTGTAAAGGCAGTGGGTCCTGTATAGTACAGTGAGGGAAAAAAGTATTTGATCCCCTGCTGATTTTGTACGTTTGCCCACTGACAAAGAAATTATCAGTCTATAATTTTAATTGTAGGTTTATTTGAACAGTGAGAGACAGAATAATAACAAAAAAGTCCAGAAAAATGCATGTAAAAAATGTTATAAATTGATTTGCATTTTAATGAGGAAATAAGTATTTGACCCCCTCTCAATCAGAAAGATTTCTGGCTCCCAGGTGTCTTTTATACAGGTAACGAGCTGAGATTAGGAGCACACTCTTAAAGGGAGTGCTCCTAATCTCAGCTTGTTACCTGTATAAAAGACAACTGTCCACAGAAGCAATCAATCAATCAGATTCCAAACTCTCCACCATGGCCAAGACCAAAGAGCTCTCCAAGGATGTCAGGGACAAGATTGTAGACCTACACAAGGCTGGAATGGGCTACAAGACCATCGCCAAGCAGCTTGGTGAGAAGGTGACAACAGTTGGTGCGATTATTCGCAAATGGAAGAAACACAAAATAACTGTCAATCTCCCTCGGCCTGGGGCTCCATGCAATATCTCCTCGTAGAGTTGCAATGATCATGAGAACGGTGAGGAATCAGCCCAGAACTACACGGGAGGATCTTGTCAATGATCTCAAGGCAGCTGGGACCATAGTCACCAAGAAAACAATTGGTAACACACTACGCCGTGAAGGACTGAAATCCTGCAGCGCCCACAAGGTCCCTTGCTCAAGAAAGCACATATACAGGCCCGTCTGAGGTTTGCCACTGAACATCTGAATGATTCAGAGGAGAACTGGGTGAAAGTGTTGTGGTCAGATGAGACCAAAATGGAGCTCTTTGGCATCAACTCAACTCGCCGTGTTTGGAGGAGGAGGAATGCTGCCTATGACCCCAAGAACACCATCCCCACCGTCAAACATGGAGGTGGAAACATTATGCTTTGGGGGTGTTTTTCTGCTAAGGGGACAGGACAACTTCACCGCATCAAAGGGACGATGGACGGCGCCATGTACCGTCAAATCCTGGGTGAGATCCTCCTTCCCTCAGCCAGGACATTGAAAATGGGTCGTGGATGGGTATTCCAGCATGACAATGACCCAAAACACACGGCCAAGGCAACAAAGGAGTGGCTCAAGAAGAAGCACATTAAGGTCCTGGAGTGGTCTAGCCAGACTCCAGACCTTAATCCCATAGAAAATCTGTGGAGGGAGCTGAAGGTTCGAGTTCCCATACGTCAGGCTCAAAACCTTAATGACTTGGAGAAGATCTGCAAAGAGGAGTGGGACAAAATCCCTCCTGAGATGTGTCCAAACCTGGTGGCCAACTATAAGAAACATCTGACCTCTGTGATTGCCAACAAGGGTTTTGCCACCAAGTATTAAGTCATGTTTTGCAGAGGGCTCAAATACTTCTTTCCCTCAGTAAAATGCAAATCAATTCATAAAATTTTTGACATGCGTTTTTCTGTATTTTTTTGTTGTTATTCTGTCTCTCACTGTTCAAATAAACCTACCATTAAAATTATAGACTGATAATTTCTTTGTCAGTGGGCAAACTTACAAAATCAGCAGGGGATCAAATACTTTTTTCCCTCACTGTATGTGTTCATTCTATATGCTGATTGTTTTACCAACCCACTCACACCACCCTGCTGTGGCAGACATACTACCAGAATGATCCCATGGGGGAATGTGCATCAACAGAATGGGGAATTAAAGGGATAGTCCACACTACTTGCTCATTTATCTCATAGTGATACTTATAAAATTACTCTATTGACCTGAGGACTCAGTTACCCCAAAATAAAACCTGTCTATTCGAGCATCCTCCACTCTCATTGTCTTTCACTTAACGATGCAAAACTATAGTACCTGCAGAAAGTATTCACACCCCTTGACCTTATCCACATTTTGTTGTTACAGCCTGAATTTAAATGGGTTAAATTGAGATTTTTGGAATTATGCTTTTTTTTTTTTTTCACAAATTAATTCAAAACGAAAAGCTGTAATGTCTTGAGTCAATAAGTATCCAACCCCTTTCTTATGGCAAGCTTAAATAAGTTCAGGAGTAAAAATGTGCTTAACAAGAATTTTGAAAATAATAATGGGCAAATGTTGCACAATCCAGGTGTGAAAAGCTCTTAACGACTTACCCAGAAAGACTCATAGCTGTAATCGCTGCCAAAGGTGCTTCTACAAAGTATTGACTCAAGGGTGTGAATACTTACGTAAATTAGATATTTCTGTATTTCATTTTCAATACATTTGCAAACATTTCTAAAAACATGTTTTCACTTTGTCATCTTGGGTGTAGATGGGTGTAACACAACAAAATGTGAAATAAGTCAAGGGGTATGAATACTTTCTGATGGCACTACATATCTTGATTAGATAAGTATTCAACCCCCTGAGTCAATACATGTTCAAATCACCTTTGGCAGCGATTACAGCTGTGAGTCTTTCTGGGTAAGTCTCTAAGTGGATTGTACAATATTTGCCCATTATTCTTTAAAGAATTATTCAAGCTCTGTCAAGTTGGTTGTTGATCATTGCTAGACAGCCATTTTCAAGTCTTGCCATAGATTTGAGGTGTATTGATACTCCATCCAAAGTGTAATTAATAACTGCACCATGCTCAAAGGTATATTCGATGTCTGTTTTCTTTTTACCCATCTACCAATAGGAGCCTTTCTTTTGCGAACCATTGGAAAACCTCCCAGGTCTTTATGGATGAATTTGTGTTTGAAATGCACTGCTCGACTGAGAGACCTAAGAGATAATTGTATGTGTGGGGTACAGAGATGAGGTAGTCATTCAAAAATCATGTTAAACACTATTATTGCACACAGTGAGTCCATGCAACTTATGATGTGCCTTTTTAAGCACATTTTTACTCCTGAACTTATTTACGCTTGCCATAACAAAACGGTTGAATACTTATTGACTCAAGACATTTCACCTTTTCATTTTTTATTATTTTGTAAAAATTTCTAGAAACATAATTCCACTTTGACATTATGGGGTATTGTGTGTAGATCAGTGACACAACGTCTCAATGTAATCCATTTTAAATACAGGCTGTAACACGACACAATGTAGAAAAAGTTACGTAAGCAAACCCAAATCTTTGGTTGCTGACACTCCAAGTTCATAGACTGCTTTCTAGGTATCTGTTATACTAGATGCATATAAATGCAATCATGTTTCATTCTAGGGAGATTACCCTGGGCAACTACACCCAAAGACACATCAATAATATACTATTTTAAGATTTAAGCACACACAAAAAATCTCAATTTTTCTCACCTGATAAATCAACAAAGGACTATATGGAGATATCAATGGCAATAGAAAAGAGGACATCTTCAGTCGGTTTTATAGGTCAACATTGCCAGCACATTCTTTTCCAAGGAACTCCCTTTGGAAGTCAGTATAGTATGGAATAGACAAAGTACTGAGACTTTGCCTGGATATATTTATTTTATAGTTCTGCTTCAAGGCCGTATGTACTTCAGAGGAATTCTTGATGATTATTATTTCCGCACTGTACAAATAGACCCGAAACTCAAAACACACATACTTTCTTGCCTCGTGGGGAAAAAACTGAATTGTTGGGCCCCTCTCTGCTTAACACGGTGCTCGGGATGTAATCTGTAAAATGTGCTGTAATTACACAAAGATCAAATGGGGGAGCCGCTGTGGCTAATGCTAATAGCCGCGCTCTCCTTCCTGTTGTGGGAGCGGAGCGTGATGGAGGGAGGAGTCCTCCATTAATAATGAATGGAGTGTCATCATTAAGAGGCTGAATGATTAAAACATCTCCCATCTTCAAATGCGCTGCATGCCGAGCTTTGCTGTGTGGAGAAAATATATCGCAGCAGCCCTGGATCAGCAAAGAGAGAGAGTCAGAGAGCGTGAAAAAAGGCACCAGCAGAACTAAGCATTTCGATGTTGTGTTTCTGTGTAGTGATACACCAAAGCAGTGCAAACTACATGCCCGTGTAACAATTAATATCCGCTCAGAAACCAAATCCTAGTTCCTCTGCTTCAATACACAGTCATGGACTTTTCATCGTTTTTTTAACCCAGGGACACTTTCACACTCTTACAAGACATTATATAAGATACAGGTCATGTGATCGCTACACTCCTCCTCACTCTAGATCTGAATGGGCTGAGGAAGAACACATTTGATGACATTGCAAAAATATGACAGGTGACAATAACAATGTGACACAGAGAAAGTCTCAACACCTAGACAGCACCTGCACAGGGTATTCCCTCCCTCCCTCCCTCCCTCCCTCCCTCCCTCCCTCCCTCCCTCCCTCCCTGCCTCTTACAGCACAGCCAGATCATTCAGTTCTTTTCCCTTTTCCACTTTCCCAGCAGGCTCGGTGGCAATGCCCACGCTCAGATGTGATATTCGCCTCGGGGCGCCACACGGCTGCCATTGGTGCTTTAGCTCAAAGCCTTCTATCGGGGCTGCCCTGGAGCTTTGAGATTTGTCTCCATTAGTGGGCCCACATGTTTCAGGAGGCGGGGCCTAAATGATCTCTAACAGAATAGTAAAAGTCCACAGGGGTCTGGTGTGGAGCCGTACACTGTGTGTGTGTGTGTGTGTGTGTGTGTGTGTGTGTGTGTGTGTGTGTATTGTGTGGGGGTTTGGCGGAGCGGGGGGTGGGGGATGGGGGGTGGGGGCTTAGGGGGCCGTGATGTCAGGGTTCACTGCCACTGCCACACAGATCACAGGTCAGACAAGGCTGAAGTGTTTTCAGTAGTTCATTACTTTTTTGCCATGTAAATAATAATAGAATATGTTTCTAAACACTTCCTGCCATGATGACGGATAATCCTGAATGAATCGTGAAAAGTGATTAGTGAGAAAGTTACAGATGCACAAATATCATACCCCCAAGACATTCTAACCTCTCGCAATTACAATAACAGGAGGGGAGATTAGCGTTTTCTTTTGGGGGGGGGTATGATATTTGTGCGTCTGTAACTTTCTTACTCATCATTATTCACGATTCATTCAGGATTATCTGTAATGGAACCCTCAAATTAAAGCTGACAGTCTGCACTTTAACCTCATAGTCATTGTTTGATTTAAAATCGACACTTTTGGAATATAGAGCCAAAATAAGAAAAAATGCTTCACTGTCCCAATAATTACGGAGGGCGCCTAAACAAACTAAGTGGTTAGAGGTAAGGCATTTAAGGATATATTAGTGTTAACAGTCTCTCACTCCTCAGAACCCTCTCTCTGTCGTTGTTCTGTTGTTCTCTCTCAGTTCTCTCTCTCTCTCTCTCTCTCGTTGCTCTGTTGTTCTCTCTCAGTTCTCTCTCTCGTTGCTCTGTTGTTCTCTCTCAGTTCTCTCTCTCTGTCGTTGTTCTGTTGTTCTCTCTCAGTTCTCTCTCTCTCTCTCTCGTTGCTCTGTTGTTCTCTCTCAGTTCTCTCTCTCTCTCTCTCGTTGCTCTGTTGTTCTCTCTCAGTTCTCTCTCTCTCTCTCGTTGTTCTGTTGTTCTCTCTCAGTTCTCTCTCTCGCTCTCGTTGCTCTGTTGTTCTCTCTCAGTTCTCTCTCTCTCTCTCGTTGCTCTGTTGTTCTCTCTCAGTTCTCTCTCTCTCTCTCGTTGCTCTGTTGTTCTCTCTCAGTTCTCTCTCTCGCTCTCATTGCTCTGTTGTTCTCTCTCAGTTCTCTCTCTCTCTCTCGTTGCTCTGTTGTTCTCTCTCAGTTCTCTCTCTCTCTCTCGTTGCTCTGTTGTTCTCTCTCAGTTCTCTCTCACTCTCTTGTTTCTCTGTCATTCTTCAAAACACTCCACACCAAGGAGACTCCCAAGGCTCCAGAGGTGATTTTAGATTAACTACAAGCAACACTATGACCTAGAATGGATGGGGTAGAGAGACAAAGGATGTGTCCCCAAATGGCACCCTGTTCCCTATGGGACCTGGTCAAAAGTAGTTCACTATATAGGGAATAGTGTGCCATTTGGGACACAAACAAACACCTGGTGCAACTGGAGCCTCAGCACTTCAGGTTGGAAGGTCCAAAATATGTATTGTGACAGGCTATAATTGCCTGTTCTAAAGGCCAACTTGTTTATCCAACCTACCCATGGGGTGTGTTTTAGTCGTTATGACATTGGGATATATTGGTGTGTGTGTGTGTGTGTGTGTGTGACTATGCATGTGTGTGAGTGACTATGTGTGTGTGCTTGCATGCATTTCTGTCTGTGTGTCTGCATTTATTAGTGTGTTCAGTAGTCGACACTCCCGGGCCTCTCTAACCTGTCTGACATTGCCTCGATCCATGTAGTCCCCTTCACTATAATAATAATAATATGCCATTTAGCTGTCGCTTTTATCCAAAGCAACTTACAGTCATGCGTGCATACATTTTTGTGTATGGGTGGTCCCGGGGATCGAACCCACTACCCTGGCGTTACAAGTGCCGTGCTCTACCAGCTGAGCTACAGAGGACCACACAGTATAGGCTGGACTCCTCTACGACTGCCTCATTACTAACACAGACTCCTCTAGTCTCTCCTGTGGTCCAGTCATTACTAACACAGACTCCTCTAGTCTCTCCGGTGGTCCAGTCATTACTAACACAGACTCCTCTAGTCTCTCCTGTGGTCCAGTCATTACTAACACAGACTCCTCTAGTCTCTCCTGTGGTCCAGTCATTACTAACACAGACTCCTCTAGTCTCTCCTGTGGTCCAGTCATTACTAACACAGACTCCTCTAGTCTCTCCTGTGGTCCAGTCATTAATAACACAGACTCCTCTAGTCTCTCCTGTGGTCCAGTCATTACTAACACAGACTCCTCTAGTCTCTCCTGTGGTCCAGTCATTACTAACACAGACTCCTCTAGTCTCTCCTGTGGTCCAGTCATTACTAACACAGACTCCTCTAGTCTCTCCTGTGGTCCAGTCATTACTAACACAGACTCCTCTAGTCTCTCCTGTGGTCCAGTCATTACTAACACAGACTCCTCTAGTCTCTCCTGTGGTCCAGTCATTAATAACACAGACTCCTCTAGTCTCTCCTGTGGTCCAGTCATTACTAACACAGACTCCTCTAGTCTCTCCTGTGGTCCAGTCATTACTAACACAGACTCCTCTAGTCTCTCCTGTGGTCCAGTCATTAATAACACAGACTCCTCTAGTCTCTCCTGTGGTCCAGTCATTACTAACACAGACTCCTCTAGTCTCTCCTGTGGTCCAGTCATTACTAACACAGACTCCTCTAGTCTCTCCGGTGGTCCAGTCATTACTAACACAGACTCCTCTAGTCTCTCCTGTGGTCCAGTCATTACTAACACAGACTCCTCTAGTCTCTCCTGTGGTCCAGTCATTACTAACACAGACTCCTCTAGTCTCTCCTGTGGTCCAGTCATTACTAACACAGACTCCTCTAGTCTCTCCTGTGGTCCAGTCATTAATAACACAGACTCCTCTAGTCTCTCCTGTGGTCCAGTCATTACTAACACAGACTCCTCTAGTCTCTCCTGTGGTCCAGTCATTACTAACACAGACTCCTCTAGTCTCTCCTGTGGTCCAGTCATTAATAACACAGACTCCTCTAGTCTCTCCTGTGGTCCAGTCATTACTAACACAGACTCCTCTAGTCTCTCCTGTGGTCCAGTCATTAATAACACAGACTCCTCTAGTCTCTCCTGTGGTCCAGTCATTACTAACACAGACTCCTCTAGTCTCTCCTGTGGTCCAGTCATTAATAACACAGACTCCTCTAGTCTCTCCTGTGGTCCAGTCATTACTAACACAGACTCCTCTAGTCTCTCCTGTGGTCCAGTCATTACTAACACAGACTCCTCTAGTCTCTCCTGTGGTCCAGTCATTACTAACACAGACTCCTCTAGTCTCTCCTGTGGTCCAGTCATTACTAACACAGACTCCTCTAGTCTCTCCTGTGGTCCAGTCATTAATAACACAGACTCCTCTAGTCTCTCCTGTGGTCCAGTCATTACTAACACAGACTCCTCTAGTCTCTCCTGTGGTCCAGTCATTAATAACACAGACTCCTCTAGTCTCTCCTGTGGTCCAGTCATTAATAACACAGACTCCTCTAGTCTCTCCTGTGGTCCAGTCATTACTAACACAGACTCCTCTAGTCTCTCCTGTGGTCCAGTCATTAATAACACAGACTCCTCTAGTCTCTCCTGTGGTCCAGTCATTACTAACACAGACTCCTCTAGTCTCTCCTGTGGTCCAGTCATTACTAACACAGACTCCTCTAGTCTCTCCTGTGGTCCAGTCATTAATAACACAGACTCCTCTAGTCTCTCCTGTGGTCCAGTCATTAATCACACAGACTCCTCTAGTCTCTCCTGTGGTCCAGTCATTAATAACACAGACTCCTCTAGTCTCTCCTGTGGTCCAGTCATTACTAACACAGACTCCTCTAGTCTCTCCTGTGGTCCAGTCATTACTAACACAGACTCCTCTAGTCTCTCCTGTGGTCCAGTCATTACTAACACAGACTCCTCTAGTCTCTCCTGTGGTCCAGTCATTACTAACACAGACTCCTCTAGTCTCTCCTGTGGTCCAGTCATTAATAACACAGACTCCTCTAGTCTCTCCTGTGGTCCAGTCATTACTAACACAGACTCCTCTAGTCTCTCCTGTGGTCCAGTCATTACTAACACAGACTCCTCTAGTCTCTCCTGTGGTCCAGTCATTACTAACACAGACTCCTCTAGTCTCTCCTGTGGTCCAGTCATTACTAACACAGACTCCTCTAGTCTCTCCTGTGGTCCAGTCATTACTAACACAGACTCCTCTAGTCTCTCCTGTGGTCCAGTCATTACTAACACAGACTCCTCTAGTCTCTCCTGTGGTCCAGTCATTACTAACACAGACTCCTCTAGTCTCTCCTGTGGTCCAGTCATTAATAACACAGACTCCTCTAGTCTCTCCTGTGGTCCAGTCATTACTAACACAGACTCCTCTAGTCTCTCCTGTGGTCCAGTAGTCATTTTCTCTCCCTGCGACGGATTCATTAATGGGATGCAGAAGTGAGCAGAGCCAATTATTAGATGTGTGTCTTCCAATCTAAAGCGTCTCTCAGAGGAGACACGGAGAGATGAGCGGCAGAGAAATTAGGTGCACAGGAAGCTGAGGATAGAGAGGCACACAATGAGATATTATACAGTAGGGGAACGGGATGTTGACCTCAGAATGACCCCTGTATAGTTATAACAGGAAGAGAGGAACAGGGTTATATCAGTGTATAGTTATAACAGGAAGAGAGGGACAGGGTTATATCAGGGTCCCATGTAGCTCAGTTGGTAGAGCATGGCGTTTGCAACGCCAGGGTTGTGGGTTCGATTCCCACGGGGGGCCAGTATGAAAAAAAATGTATGCACTCGCTAACTGTAAGTCGCTCTGGATAAGAGTGTCTGCTAAATGACTAAAATGTAATGTGAAATGTATAGTTAGAACAGGAAGACAAGGACAGGGTTATATCAGTGTATAGTTGGAAGAGAAGGACAGGGTTATATCAGTGTTTTCACCATTGATTGTATTTCATGCATTTATTCTTCTTTCTATCTCTTTATCTTGCAATTTCTCTCTCTCTCTCTCTCTCTCTCTCTCTCCCTTTTTCTCTCTTTCCCATGTCCCCCTTTTATGATTTAACGATGGCTTTGCATTTACATACGCATGTGTGTACGTAGGTCCAGTGTGTGATGTACATGTCTGTACGGTACATGTGTGTACGTAGGTCCAGTGTGTGATGTACATGTCTGTACGGTACATGTGTGTACGTAGGTCCAGTGTGTGATGTACATGTCTGTACGGTACATGTGTGTACGTAGGTCCAGTGTGTGATGTACATGTCTGTACGGTACATGTGTGTACGTAGGTCCAGTGTGTGATGTACATGTCTGTACGGTACATGTGTGTACGTAGGTCCAGTGTGTGATGTACATGTCTGTACGGTACATGTGTGTATGTAGGTCCAGTGTGTGATGTACATGTCTGTACGGTACATGTGTGTACGTAGGTCCAGTGTGTGATGTACATGTCTGTACGGTACATGTGTGTACGTAGGTCCAGTGTGTGATGTACATGTCTGTACGGTACATGTGTGTATGTAGGTCCAGTGTGTGATGTACATGTCTGTACGGTACATGTGTGTATGTAGGTCCAGTGTGTGATGTACATGTCTGTACGGTACATGTGTGTACGTAGGTCCAGTGTGTGATGTACATGTCTGTACGGTACATGTGTGTACGTAGGTCCAGTGTGTGATGTACATGTCTGTACGGTACATGTGTGTACGTAGGTCCAGTGTGTGATGTACATGTCTGTACGGTACATGTGTGTACGTAGGTCCAGTGTGTGATGTACATGTCTGTACGGTACATGTGTGTACGTAGGTCCAGTGTGTGATGTACATGTCTGTACGGTACATGTGTGTACGTAGGTCCAGTGTGTGATGTACATGTCTGTACGGTACATGTGTGTACGTAGGTCCAGTGTGTGATGTACATGTCTGTACGGTACATGTGTGTACGTATACTCTTGAGGCAGGTACCCAAGTGGAGGTAGAGTCAGGGTAGCCATAACAGCAGGGGAGGAGAGGGACATGAAAAGAGACCTGCTGTTCGTCAGGCCTACAGGGGGACATTATCTCTCGCCTGAACTAGGAAGCTGAATACAGAGATCCTGGGGGTACTCTCCAAGCTGAGTATACCTTTATACAGAGCTCCTGGGGGGTACTATTCAAGCTGAGTACACTTACAGTATATGAAGAACTCCTGGGGGTACTACCAAGCTGAGTACACCTACAGTAGATAAAGAACTCCTGGGGGTACTATCTAAGCTGAGTACACCTACAGTAGATAAAGAACTCCTGGGGGTACTATCTAAGCTGAGTACACCTACAGTATATAAAGAACTCCTGGGGGTACTATCTAAGCTGAATATACCTAGAACTGAGCATCAGCAGGGATACATTCAGACTGCCAATTGGTCCATTCAGCATCTGCAGGGATCTCCATTGGTCCATTCATTGGTCCTGTCAACAACTGGGCGTGTCCAAGTGTGGACGATCCACACAGGACAATAGCTGGATGCTTGATTGGTCTAAATGATGCTGCAGCCAGCAAAGCTTCCTACCATTTTATTGTGGAATATTTAGTTACAGAGCACATTATTGTGCAGGTATAGTACTGTCAGTACTTAGTGTATTCCTGTATGTATGGTGTTGTTTGAAAAGATTTGCTGAAGATTGTTCATGCAGTTCGTCATGGATGCAATATTCTATGAAAGTGACCCATTGGGGACAAGCAATTTACAGCAGAGAAAGGGGTTTAGTTTAGAGGAACCATTTATATTGACTGCTTGCTCTATATTTTATTTTATTTTATTTAATCTTTATTTGAGCAGGGAATCATTTTGAGACCACGGTCTCTTTCGCTGATGAGCCCTGCATGAACAAATCAGTAAACAACAGTTACACTATACATATCTATATACACATCAATTACACTATACACACATCAATTACACTATAAATGAAAAGCAAACACAAAACAGGAAATGCAAAACACAATCATATGAAACAAAAACATTCTTCAGTAAAAAGGCCCTCTAACATCCACCTGAATGTCCCTAAAGGCACCAACTCCACCAACTTTATCACGTTTCAGGAGAAGACCCAGATGCAGACAGTGTTGAAGTAACAAAAGTTTATTACAAAAACCGAGGCAGGCAAACGGCAGGTCAGGGGCAGGCAGAGGTCAGTAATCCAGATCAGAGTCCAAAAGGTACAGAATGGCAGGCAGGATCAGGGTCAGGGCAGACAGAATGGTCAAAACCAGGAAAACTAGAAAACAGGAACTTGAGAAAGACATGAGCAAGGGGAAAACCGCTGGTAGGCTTGACGAAACAAAACGAACTGGCAACAGACAAACAGAGAACACAGGTATAAATACACTGGGGATAATGTGGAAGATGTGCGACACCTGGAGGGGGGTGGAGACAATCACAAAGACAGGTGAAACAGATCAGGGTGTGACAACTTTAATGAGTTTTGGAGATCATTCCACATGAGAGGCGCAAAAAAACTAAAAGCAGATTTCCCTAACTGGGTGGAGATTGAAGGGATCTCCAGGGTTAGCCATCCCTGAGTCCTGTCTGGTTAACTTACAGTGCATTCGGAAAGTATTCAGACCCCTTGACTTTTTCCACATTTTGTTACATTACATACTTATTCTAAAATTGATTAAATTAATGTTTTTCCTCATCAATCTACACACAATATACCATAATGACAAAGCGGAAACAGGTTTTTATAATTTTTTGCAAATGTATATATATATATATATATATATATATATATATATATATATATATATATATACGTATTTACATAAATATTCAGATCCTTTGCTATGAAACTGGAAATTGAGCTCAGGTGCATCCTGTTTCCATTGATCATCTTTGAGATGTTCTACAACTTGATTGGAGTCCACCTGTGGTAAATTCAGTTGATTGGACATGATTTGTCTGGTTAACTGATATGACTGAAGACGGTTTACATTTTTATACAACAGAAGTTTGGGAGGTCAATAATAAATGTAGTATTTTTTGCTTTCCCATAATTCATCTGTCTGTTATTTGTTTACCTCTGTGGCTTCCTACAACCCACACTGGCGAATAAGTGTCAAACGCCGCATTTAAGTGTTCTGGTTGGTCGATTGGTATTCCTGAGCGCTCGTCTCTTTGGCCGAGGCTTTTGTTTGCCCGTGGTGATTGGGGGGGGGCTCTAGTTCATTTAAATGCAGCGAGGCAATGACGCCGGTGGCTCTTATTAGAAGAGCAAGTCCATGCCTAGCTCCTTAAGTGCAGTGTGTGTCTCTAACTCCATTTTCATTTGCGGCCATTATTGAATTTAGCCAGCGCTTCTCATTCTAACATGATTGCATTTTGTGTCACCTCTAAAAACAAAGTCCCTGAGGAGTTAGCCAGAGTTAGTGACAAGCATTGGCCGTATTGGCAAAGAAATTAGACAGGTGGAAGCAAAGTTTGAGATTGACACTTTGAGAGAGCATTGTGTTTTTTAAACCTGTTTTAAGGGTATCAGTGTGTTAGGTGTAAATTCAATTTGATTTAGATTGACTGGGTAAATTGTTTTCAGTTTACTTTATAGTGATACAGAGAGAGACACAGACACAGACAGACAGAGATGACAAGGCATTAATTTGGCCCTCCATCTGTCGAGACAGCTGAGAAAATAAAAGCATGCCACCCCCGCCCATCCTCCTTCCCTCCTCCCCTCCTTCCCTACTTTCAGCTCGCTGCCTTCACCACATCCCATAACCCTTTAATATGCGCCATTTTTCATCAGGATTCATTGCGAAACAATATCATTTGAGATGGCAAAATTTAATCAGGGGCCTTAAAACACAATTATGGTTATCAGGGCGGACAGTGGGTGAGTGGGAGGGGGGGTAGACGGGGGGGTAGACGGGGGAGGCCTCCCCCACACTGTCTGCATGCCTTGTGCTCCTCTTCTATCTGTCATACTGAACAATATATATTCTGGCTGGCAGAGGCTACACTGGAGGGAGACAGATAGGAGGAGAAGAGGACTCGGGAGACCTCCCCTGTTTTCACTCTATTCTGTTTAGAGACAAATATGTCTACGCCGTCTCAAGCTGGAGACTTTCACAGCTTTTTAAATGGGTTTGGTTTAATGAAGAAAGCTTAGAATGAGATTTGCTATGTGGATTTCATTGCCCCCTGGCACAATCCCTAGAAGGGGGACTGGGAACATTTTACTGTTTTAAAGGTCATTTCCTGCAATTCTATGTATTTTGACCTTAGGCCTATGACCAGGGTGGAAAAATAACAAAAATTAAAACCACAGGTCAGGTGCATTCAGGATGCTTTGAACATTAAATGAACAGTCAAGTTTCGACCACTTTGTTACTTTGAGAAGAAAAACATTTTTTTTTTTTTTTTTTTTTTTTTTGGGGGGGGGGGGGTTGAAATGTAAAGTATGCTAATAAAAATGTTTTACATATTTTTTAGATGGTTTGACACTTTATTCAAACAGTCATGAAATGAGATAGGGAGACAGGCAAATGCTAGAAACAGTGGGACGGTTAGAAGCAGGGATTGATCCCTGTTCTCAGGTAGCAAGCTGTATGTGACAAGTGCCAGTTATCACTACACAAATTATGTGATATTAATGGTTGATGTCAGAAGGTAACCAAATCATAGATTGCAATCTCCTTGTCCATAGACTGCTTTCAAGGTAAATTACATTTTGTAATCTCTTTAAAATAGGGCTGGAAGAAAACCCTGCTTGCCCTCCAGGAGGGTTAATCACCCCTCATCTATGTTTCCCAAGTGATGAGTGTTGGAAAATGTTCTTGTTATAACAATTAATTTCTCTAAATCACCCAACCTTCAAGAAAAATGTAATGAATATCAATATTCAGATGGTTTATGCCTACTAGTTGAATATCCCTGTCTTCATCTTACTGTACATAGACAAAATAGTATGCCTTTGTGAGTCCCCCTACCATCTCTGCCTAGCATGTGCACAATACAAAAATGTCAAAAACGTATTAAAAACTGTCCATGAATGACTGCAAAAATACATAGCCTCATATCATTCATTTTCAAGTAGGAATATCAGATTTCAAATATGTGATAACACGGGCAAAATTGGGAAGAAGTGGAATAATACAAGTGTGTTGAATACCAGTAGTGTTGTTGCTGACACATTAATTACCCTGTATTTTAGCCCATTGTTAAGAATGAGAATTGTTCCACTGATTAGAATAGTCTCCTGAGTGGCGCAGTGGTCTAAGGCACTGCATCGCAGTGCTAGCTGTGCCACTAGAGATCCTGGTTCGAATCCAGGCTCTGTCGCAGCCGGCCGCGACCGGGAGACTCATGGGCAGCGCACAATTGGCCTAGCGTTGTCCAGGGTAGGGGAGGGAATGGCCGGCAGGGATGTAGCTCAGTTAATAGAGCATGGCGTTTGCAACGCCAGGGTTGTGGGTTCAATTCCCACGGGGGACCAGTATGAAAAAAATATATATATGTATTCACTAACTGTAAGTCGCTCTGGATAAGAGCGTCTGCTAAATGACTAAAATGTAAATAGATTATAAAATGTCCTGAAGACAAGATTACATAAATCAGCCCCTACACCCCGACCAAATTATTTCTCTATTTTCTAGAATCAAACGTACACTTTTGGGTTCACAATCTGTTTGACAAAATTATTTTCATAGTTACAAATCAGACCACCCAATCAAACTTCCCTGCTAAAACACACAGTAGAGCTGTCTGCTGCCTTTTCGTTGTCACTGCCTAAATGCCAATCACCAAACGAGGGGACTAATTCAAGTGTGGATTAAATCCACTTTAGTACATGCTGACAAAAGGCTGCATTCTGCAATAGGGACGGGAGTAACAGCAACCTCATTTTGTTGACAACATTTGACATAAAACAGTGCTACCATGCTGCTCTTGTTACAGTTTTATAAAATCAGCGGAGAACGTTCTGTCTCTCAATTCAGCTCCACTCTAATCTTCAGGGGCATTTCTTTAAAAACATGCATCCAACGATAGAGGTTCCACTCGTGACGTTAAATTGCTCCGATTTCAAAAAACGATTTGGAGCACAGTTGAAAACTTGACGCACTAATGGACTAATTAGAAGAATAAAAGCAGTCGTTTTCAATGCGTGAGATATAAGAGGTCAAGAGGTCAAGAGGCCGCGAGAGCGTGAGAAGAGGGTCAAATGTCTCACGGCCAGCTGCCTGAGAGTTGGCAGCTCTGGACACGTCATCCCGTCCCATAATGTTTACCTATTAAAGTGTCTTCAGGTGTGTTCTGCAGTGCTGTAATATGTCCACAATGTGTGTGGCTTAGGTCTTAGATTGATATCTGTCAATCAATCAGCTGTCAATTTTTGTCACTTATATGGCATAACCTTTTGGTGCTTTTCTGTTCTCTCCCAGTGTGGGAAATCATCGGCCATTTTGGATTGATATTCCTTCCTTTATGTCCACAGTAATCGGATTCAATTTATTCCGGCTATATTGTGGCCAGCTACATTATATTGTTAAATGGTTATTCATTGGATTGGATTGGAGTGGTTTTCAGTGAAGCTGTTACTTTCACATTAGCCTCAGCATTCTCTTTAGCTAAACATGCTAGGAAGTACAGAGTGGTTATCGATTAATGAGGCTAGTTTCCTTTGGGACTAGCTGCCTCCTATTTATTAATGAGACTAGTTTATTATGGGACTAGCTGCCTCCTGTTTATTAATGAGACTAGTTTATTATGGGACTAGCTGCCTCCTGTTTATTAATGAGACTAGTTTATTATGGGACTAGCTGCCTCCTATTTATCAATGAGACTAGTTTATTATGGGACTAGCTGCCTCCTATTTATCAATGAGACTAGTTTATTATGGGACTAGCTGCCTCCTGTTTATTAATGAGACTAGTTTATTATGGGACTAGCTGCCTCCTGTTTATTAATGAGACTAGTTTATTATGGGACTAGCTGCCTCCTGTTTATTAATGAGACTCGTTTATTATGGGACTAGCTGCCTCCTGTTTATTAATGAGGCTAGTTTCCTTTGGGACTAGCTGCCTCCTGTTTATTAATGAGACTAGTTTATTATGGGACTAGCTGCCTCCTGTTTATTAATGAGACTAGTTTATTATGGGACTAGCTGCCTCCTGTTTATTAATGAGACTAGTTTATTATGGGACTAGCTGCCTCCTATTTATTAATGAGACTAGTTTATTATGGGACTAGCTGCCTCCTGTTTATTAATGAGACTAGTTTATTATGGGACTAGCTGCCTCCTGTTTATTAATGAGACTAGTTTATTATGGGACTAGCTGCCTCCTGTTTATTAATGAGACTAGTTTATTATGGGACTAGCTGCCTCCTGTTTATTAATGAGACTAGTTTATTATGAGACTAGCTGCCTCCTATTTATTAATGAGAGTAGTTTATTATGGGACTAGCTGCCTCCTGTTTATTAATGAGACTAGTTTATTATGGGACTAGCTGCCTCCTGTTTATTAATGAGACTAGTTTATTATGGGACTAGCTGCCTCCTGTTTATTAATGAGACTAGTTTATTATGGGACTAGCTGCCTCCTGTTTATTAATGAGACTAGTTTATAATGGGACTAGCTGCCTCATTCCTGCTATGCCTTGGCTACTGTACTTTCCAATTTCCACTTGGAATGAAGCACCATA
>NW_028165948.1:17500-22500 GCF_964263955.1 Coregonus lavaretus | reverse complement strand
AGAGACTGAGGGACTGAGAGACAGAGACAGAGAGAGAGAGAGAGAGAGAGAGAGACATTGATTCCAAGCACAATTAAACAACAGGGTTTCAAGGTTTGGTTTCAAATACAATTCCCGTTTGTTGACTACTCAACTAAATGTCAACCAAAATGTAGTTGTTGATTGGATGTTGACGTCAGGCCTTTGTCTGGTGGGTGTACAGTCACTGCTATGAGAACCCTTTCAGCATTAGACATCAAAGATAGCCACTGATGTGCAATACCAGGGATAAAAAGCCCTACAATAACATGCATCATTTAGCATTGTAATGATTGTTTTTGATGCAAAGCGAACAGGGGACGCTACAACCCACCACCGCACCGACTGTTAAGATAACATGATCCAAACCTATGCCACGTAGCCACACAAAGAATAGAATCATCAAGAACCTCTTCATTTATTTGTGTTCTGAGATTTCAAAGGATAACAAGTGTTTGGAAGCAAGCCATCATTCAACAGCCAATGAATAATGTCCTTTGAAGCCCTGAAGGCCCATGGGCTTACATCGTCCAATTAGGTGGGATCTGAGAGAAACGCCTACTGCTGATTCGCTCCCACAATCCCCTCTCTAACGGCCTGTGACTCAAAGATCCCTATGGACCTACATTGGTCATGTAGGACGCAGCAACTCAATGTCCTTGTCAGTCAATAGCCCATGTACAGTAATGTACTGTAAACATCCATCAAGAAGGTCAAATAATGTTTACAGCAAGCAGGTAGATAGTGAATGGATGGTCTGGGGTCAGGTAGATAGTGAATGGATGGTCTGGGGTCAGGTAGATAGTGAATGGATGGTCTGGGGTCAGGTAGATAGTGAATGGATGGTCTGGGGTCAGATAGATAGATAGTGAATGGATGGTCTGGGGTCAGGTAGATAGATAGTGAATGGATGGTCTGGGGTCAGGTAGATAGTGAATGGATGGTCTGGGGTCAGGTAGATAGATAGTGAATGGATGGTCTGGGGTCAGGTAGATAGATAGTGAATGGATGGTCTGGGGTCAGGTAGATAGATAGTGAATGGATGGTGTGGGGTCAGGTAGATAGTGAATGGATGGTCTGGGGTCAGGTAGATAGTGAATGGATGGTCTGGGGTCAGGTAGATAGATAGTGAATGGATGGTCTGGGGTCAGGTAGATAGTGAATGGATGGTCTGGGGTCAGGTAGATAGTGAATGGATGGTCTGGGGTCAGGTAGATAGTGAATGGATGGTCTGGGGTCAGGTAGGTCTGGGGTTTTCAAGGCTCTCCATGTTTCCTCTCTTTACCTTTTTTTCTTTCTTTCTTTCTTTCTTTCTTTCTCTCTCTCTCTCTCTCTCTCTCTCTCTCTCTCTCTCTCTCTCTCTCTCTCTCTCTCTCTCTCTTCTCACTCACTCACTCACTCACTCACTCACTCACTCACTCACTCACTCACTCACTCACTCACTCACTCACTCACTCTCTCTCGCTCTCTCTCATTCCCCCATCCCTCTCCCCTCCCTCCCCCTCTCTCTCTCTCTCTCCAAGGTGATGGGTTTTACAACTACCTCATCAATCAGCGATGGTATGAGGCGGTGCTCGCCCCCAATGAAGAGCTGGCCATAGATCTCGCCCTTTAATGGATAGATCGAAAAAGGAGGGCAAATGGCGAGTCTGCTGTCGGTCCGTAACAAACGGCCCTCCGATACTGCCTCGTCAATGCCATAGGAGTTACCGGCCCGGCCCCATGGACAGAGAAATGGAGACTTTCAGAGTTCATCCCTTTCTCGCCCTCAGACTCTTAAAACTGTTTCTCTACAGTGAAAGGAGACTATTTTGGCATTGGCTAATGGGCTGCTGTCATGGAGGTTCTGCACATGACTAACATCCTCTCTTCTTTCTCCTCTCTGCTATCTCTGTGGTTTCTGATATTGTGTTAGATAATAATGTAGATGATCTTAGAAGACAGTCATAGAATCTTCGAAGACATCCATAGAATCTTAGAAGACATCCATAGAATCTTCGAAGACATCTATAGAATCTTCGAAGACATCCATAGAATCTTCGAAGACATCCATAGAATCTTAGAAGACAGTCATAGAATCTTAGAAGACATCCATAGAATCTTCGAAGACATCCATAGAATCTTCGAAGACATCCATAGAATCTTAGAAGACATCCATAGAATCTTCGAAGACATCCATAGAATCTTAGAAGACATCCATAGAATCTTAGAAGACATCCATAGAATCTTCGAAGACATCCATAGAATCTTAGAAGACATCCATAGAATCTTAGAAGACATCCATAGAATCTTAGAAGACATCCATAGAATCTTAGAAGACATCCATAGATTCTTAGAAGACATCTAGAGTAATTATATTTCTATGAGGACAATGTGATGGAGAAGTTCTACGGAGGCAGCAGCATCAACAATCCAGGGAGAATCTAATCGACATAATTTCGCCACAACCCTGAATATCCTCCTGACTATTCTCCATTGAATCACACTCTATTATTGAATAAGAGACAAACACCCTGAATATTTAGGCTCCATGCGTACCGTTGTAATTGGTACAGAATGTTCTCTTATAACAGTCTTATACATTTACATGTAAAACATCCCTTTGATAAAATCCTTCTTTGTGAGAGGTGGTATTAGTAGATGAAATTGCAATGATAGACCATCCCCAGCGAGGGAGACCGTCGGCATGTCAAATGCTTTGAAGAAAATTTAGTTTATCTTTTTCCACAGGGGAGTTCCTTGTTTTAATCATACTATTTCCTTCACAATGATTAGCTTCCCCCACTTCCCCTCAGTTTATAAATATCTGAATACGCTTCCTCTTTATATTTTCATATGCTGCTAATCTGTTCAGAGACTATATAATACTGGTGGAGCATGTTTCCTAATCCAGCCCAATCTGGATTATCATTTCAGATGATTTTCATTAACTATGACAAGGGTGTTCCCAGAACCAGGGTCATCATGGATGATACACACACACACACACAGATGCACAAACACACTCACACACACACACACACACAAACACACGCACATAGAGACGTGTGCATGCACACACACAGATGCACACACACACACACACTCACACACACACACACAAACACACATAGAGACGTGTGCACGCACACACACACACACACAAACTCTACTGTAATCTTGAGCCTCATCCAGAGAGGAACTACTTGATTGATTGAGTCCAAATCCTGTAATTGACTTGCACATTGTCATATAAAGACAGTGATATATTCATGCTTATATAACCAGATATGGGTCACAAAGGGAAATTACTATGCGGTGTCCGTGAACAAATCCCTGATGTGTAGTGTGTAAGGGATTATAAATTGTTATGGTTCCCCATGCAGACATCTGGTGAGGGCAATAACCCTCCGACAGAAACATATTATTGCTATTTGTGAAATACCGTAAGAGGTGGGTTTGACCCAAAGCCTTCCTTTATCCGCTGTGTGTCCTTCTTTCTGGATCCGGGGTAGGTCACGGGGAAAAGTGAATTTTCTAGGGAATTGATTTGGTGAGGATACGTCTCTTTGTAAATGGAGGGGACTCTTTGTAGGTGTAGCATGAAAGGATATCAACAATGGCCGCCTTTCAGAAGCAACAGTGGCACGGAGGGATGCTGAGTCACTAAACACTACGTAACAGGATGGAGCAGTCCAGTGACTACTGCTGGAGGGTGAGGCGGTCGCCAGGCGTGCCTGCACATTATCCTTTGTGACCTGGCCTGCCTACCTGGCCTTCAGACCGCAACACACGTTTACCTTTTCACTTTGAGTCAATAGTTTCCATCTGCAGGGATTTGAAATAAAGAAATGCATAGCGTAATCAGGAGTGGTCATGAGTAACCTTCATGCATTGATGTGCTGCTCTAACACATACATACAGACATACATACATACACATACACGCATACACAAACACACACACACATGCACGCACACACACACACACACATGTTCAGGGTTATATGCTTATTATGTGTATGCGTACGTCCTTCTCTGCACAGAGATCCTGAACGGGGGGGTTTATGTTGACCAGAACAAGTTCCTGTGCCACGCCGACACCATCCACTGGAGAGACATCATCAAGAACCCTCAAGCTGAGCTCCTGGTGGTACCGTCCAACAACAGTGGCCTTGGATGTGAGTATGAGGAGAAACCACAATGCTGAGAGGGAGGGGTGGTCGAGCTGCTGATAAAAATATAAACTTCCAGGGTGCACACTATGAACACACACATTCACACGCTTACATATTTTCTCAGTTTCATACAAATCATATTGTTAAAATTGTGCTTTTTTTGTATGCTTTTTCTCTGTTTTGCTGAAGGTCAGCTGGAAGCAGCATCACAATAGATCAGTGATTAAACTCACATGGAGGTGGTTGAGTTGTGTTGCTATGCAGCCAGGCCCATGGTGATTCTCTCTCAGCTGCACTTAAAGCTCACTAAAGCTGACAGCCAGCTCCTTTGAAAGTGTTTGGAACATAGTCAGAGTGAAACTGATATGGCTACCGGCCATTGTGTCAAAACACACAGCCATTGGCTACCGGCCATTGTGTGTCAAAACACACCCATTTTATTTCCAAGTCCACTCTCCCAAAACTTCTCCACATTTTCAGTTTGTTTCCCCCCCCCCCCATAGATTGCACTGTGTGCCAAGGAAAAGTGAGGGCATGCTATGCATTTAATATCAGTGTAGAAAATGTCACTGAATGTCACAGTGACCACTAAAAACAGCACGTATGCTCACGAATTGGCACACAACGTTAGAGTGAGCATGACGATTCTCCCCACAAGGTGTCCTTCACTATAATGTCTGTTTAAGTTGTTAGAAGAAGAAGAAGAAGAAGAAGAAGAAGAAGAAGAAGAAGAAGAAGAAGAAGAAGAAGAAGAAGAAGAAGAAGAAGAAGAAGAAGAAGAAGAAGAAGAAGAAGAAGAACAGAAGAGGGGGAGTATAAGACAATA
>NW_028165948.1:0-12500 GCF_964263955.1 Coregonus lavaretus | reverse complement strand
ACATTACCCCCATAATGATATCTGTCCCAAAGGTACCAGCATACATTACCCCCATAATGACATCTGTCCCAAAGGTACCTACATACATTAACCCCATAATGACATCTGTCCCAAAGGTACCAGCATACATTACCCCCATAATGACATCTGTCCCAAAGGTACCTACATACTGTACCCCCATAATGACATCTGTCCCAAAGGTACCACAAACCATTGACACCTGCCCCAAAGGTACCCTCATACCAGAACTCACATTTGTCCCAGTAGTACTGAACGTTTCTTAAACCTTCCCCAATTCCATACTTATTCCACTCTTCATTATTTTATGTCTATACCACCCCTTACCTCTCTGTCTCCTGAGCTCCTGAGTGGCGCAGTGGTCTAAGTGTGCCACTAGAGATCCTGGTTCGAATCCAGGCTCTGTCGCAGCCGGCCGCGACCGGGAGACTCATGGGCGGCGCACAATTGGCCCAGCGTCGTCCAGGGTAGGGGAGGGAATGGCCGGCAGGGATATGTAGCTCAGTTGATAGAGCATGGCGTTTGCAACGCCAGGGTTGTGGGTTCGTTTCCCATGGGGGGCCAGTATTAAAAATATATATATATATATATATATATATATAAAATATGTATTCACTAACTGTAAGTCGCTCTGGATAAGAGCGTCTGCTAAATGACAAAAATGTAAATGTAAATATACCACCCCTTACCCCTCTGTCTCCTCCCATATACCACCCCTTACCTCTCTGTCTCCTCCCATATACCACCCCTTACCCCTCTGTCTCCTCCCATATACCACCCCTTACCTCTCTGTCTCCTCCCATATACCACCCCTTACCCCTCTGGCTCCTCCCATATACCACCCCTTACCTCTCTGTCTCCTCCCATATACCACCCCTTACCCCTCTGTGTCCTCCCATATACCACCCCTTACCTCTCTGTCTCCTCCCATATACCACCCCTTACCCCTCTGTCTCCTCCCATATACCACCCCTTACCTCTCTGTCTCCTCCCATATACCACCCCTTACCCCTCTGGCTCCTCCCATATACCACCCCTTACCTCTCTGTCTCCTCCCATATACCACCCCTTACCCCTCTGTCTCCTCCCATATGCCACCCCTTACCCCTCTGTCTCCTCCCATATACCACCCCTTACCCCTCTGTCTCCTCCCATATACCACCCCTTACCCCTCTGTCTCCTCCCATATACCACCCCTTACCTCTCTGTCTCCTCCCATATACCACCCCTTACCCCTCTGTGTCCTCCCATATACCACCCCTTACCTCTCTGTCTCCTCCCATATACCACCCCTTACCCCTCTGTCTCCTCCCATATACCACCCCTTACCTCTCTGTCTCCTCCCATATACCACCCCTTACCCCTCTGTCTCCTCCCATATACCACCCCTTACCTCTCTGTCTACTCCCATATACCACCCCTTACCCCTCTGGCTCCTCCCATATACCACCCCTTACCTCTCTGTCTCCTCCCATATACCACCCCTTACCTCTCTGTCTCCTCCCATATACCACCCCTTACCTCTCTGTCTCCTCCCATATACCACCCCTTACCTCTCTGTCTCCTCCCATATACCACCCCTTACCTCTCTGTCTCCTCCCATATACCACCCCTTACCCCTCTGTCTCCTCCCATATACCACCCCTTACCCCTCTGTCTCCTCCCATATACCACCCCTTACCCCTCTGTCTCCTCCCATATGCCACCCCTTACCTCTCTGTCTCCTCCCATATGCCACCCCTTACCTCTCTGTCTCCTCCCATATACCACCCCTTACCCCTCTGTCTCCTCCCATATACCACCCCTTACCTCTCTGTCTCCTCCCATATACCACCCCTTACCCCTCTGTCTCCTTCCATATACCACCCCTTACCTCTCTGTCTCCTCCCATATACCACCCCTTACCCCTCTGTCTCCTCCCATAAACCACCCCTTACCCCTCTGTCTCCTCCCATATACCACCCCTTACCTCTCTGTCTCCTCCCATATACCACCCCTTACCTCTCTGTCTCCTCCCATATACCACCCCTTACCTCTCTGTCTCCTCCCATATACCACCCCTTACCTCTCTGTCTCCTCCCATATACCACCCCTTACCTCTCTGTCTCCTCCCATATACCACCCCTTACCCCTCTGTCTCCTCCCATATACCACCCCTTACCCCTCTGTCTCCTCCCATATACCACCCCTTACCCCCTGTCTCCTCCCATATGCCACCCCTTACCTCTCTGTCTCCTCCCATATGCCACCCCTTACCTCTCTGTCTCCTCCCATATACCACCCCTTACCTCTCTGTCTCCTCCCATATACCACCCCTTACCCCTCTGTCTCCTCCCATATACCACCCCTTACCTCTCTGTCTCCTCCCATATACCACCCCTTACTAATTACTTTTTTCCCCAACCCTTACCCCTCTGTCTCCTCCCATATACAGTGGGGGAAAAAAGTAATTAGTCAGCCACCAATTGTGCAAGTTCTCCCACTTAAAAAGATGAGAGAGGCCTGTAATTTTCATCATAGGTACACGTCAACTATGACAGACAAATGGAGGAAAAAAATCCAGAAAATCACATTGTAGGATTTTTAATGAATTTATTTGCAAATTATGGTGGAAAATAAGTATTTGGTCACCTACAAACAAGCAAGATTTCTGGCTCTCACAGACCTGTAACTTCTTCTTTAAGAGGCTCCTCTGTCCTCCACTCGTTACCTGTATTAATGGCACCTGTTTGAACTTGTTATCAGTATAAAAGACACCTGTCCACAACCTCAAACAGTCACACTCCAAACTCCACTATGGCCAAGACCAAAGAGCTGTCAAAGGACACCAGAAACAAAATTGTAGACCTGCACCAGGCTGGGAAGACTGAATCTGCAATAGGTAAGCAGCTTGGTTTGAAGAAATCAACTGTGGGAGCAATTATTAGGAAATGGAAGACATACAAGACCACTGATAATCTCCCTCGATCTGGGGCTCCACGCAAGATCTCACCCCGTGGGGTCAAAATGATCACAAGAGCGGTGAGCAAAAATCCCAGAACCACACGGGGGGACCTAGTGAATGACCTGCAGAGAGCTGGGACCAAAGTAACAAAGCCTACCATCAGTAACACACTACGCCGCCAGGGACTCAAATCCTGCAGTGCCAGACGTGTCCCCCTGCTTAAGCCAGTACATGTCCAGGCCCGTCTGAAGTTTGCTAGAGTGCATTTGGATGATCCAGAAGAGGATTGGGAGAATGTCATATGGTCAGATGAAACCAAAATATAACTTTTTGGTAAAAACTCAACTGGTCGTGTTTGGAGGACAAAGAATGCTGAGTTGCATCCAAAGAACACCATACCTACTGTGAAGCATGGGGGTGGAAACATCATGCTTTGGGGCTGTTTTTCTGCAAAGGGACCAGGACGACTGATCCGTGTAAAGGAAAGAATGAATGGGGCCATGTATCGTGAGATTTTGAGTGAAAACCTCCTTCCATCAGCAAGGGCATTGAAGATGAAACGTGACTGGGTCTTTCAGCATGACAATGATCCCAAACACACCGCCCGGGCAACGAAGGAGTGGCTTCGTAAGAAGCATTTCAAGGTCCTGGAGTGGCCTAGCCAGTCTCCAGATCTCAACCCCATAGAAAATCTTTGGAGGGAGTTGAAAGTCCGTGTTGCCCAGCGACAGCCCCAAAACATCACTGCTCTAGAGGAGATCTGCATAGAGGAATGGGCCAAAATACCAGCAACAGTGTGTGAAAACCTTGTGAAGACTTACAGAAAACGTTTGACCTGTGTCATTGCCAACAAAGGGTATATAACAAAGTATTGAGAAACTTTTGTTATTGACCAAATACTTATTTTCCACCATAATTTGCAAATAAATTCATAAAAAATCCTACAATGTGATTTTCTGGAGAGAAAAAAATCTCATTTTGTCTGTCATAGTTGACGTGTACCTATGATGAAAATTACAGGCCTCTCTCATATTTTTAAGTGGGAGAACTTGCACAATTGGTGGCTGACTAAATACTTTTTTCCCCCACTGTACCACCCCTTACCCCTCTGTCTCCTCCCATATACCACCCCTTACCCCTCTGTCTCCTCCCATATACCACCCCTTACCTCTCTGTCTCATCCCATATACCACCCCTTACCTCTCTGTCTCCTCCCATATACCACCCCTTACCTCTCTGTCTCCTCCCATATACCACCCCTTACCCCTCTGTCTCCTCCCATATACCACCCCTTACCTCTCTGTCTCATCCCATATATGTCTACCCAAACGTCATACTTGAGTAAAAGTAAAGATACGTTACAGTTTTTTCTGATTGGTTAAGCACATTTTTTGTAACTATTGGCTATTTTTGCAAAACTCTACACACAAATAAGAAAACCTTTCACCCAATTATCAAAACATTGTAGTTCTCTTGCAAAAGCGAACACAGCTAGATTAACTCTTCACACCTTCTTAAAAATTGTGTTTTCGTATCAAACAGTAAACACAAGCCATCATCTACTAAGCACACAATGTGCCAACTACACACTGATGGTATGAATACAAAACACATCTGGCTTTTGCTTTCTCTGTGTACAGATGTCAATTTGAGGTCATACTTTTGTCATAGTGTCATGTAAACATACAAGGATCCAAACTTCAAGTATTGGTGTTTATTCACACTCATCAAAACCAAGACAAAGTCAGAACACAAAATAGTAATTTCACAAAAAAATGAAAAACAATCAGCCTACATTATGTCGTCTTTCTGGGTCCGGCCACAAAATTTCGTCCACATCGCATGAGATATCCTCCAGTCCAAGGCACCGGGGAAAATATCTCCTTGAATGCCGTATCCAGGCCTGACATGATGCCTGGTCAATATCTCCACATGCCTCCTTCATTGCCTGTAAAAGGGCTACCTGTTGATGAGGATGACGGTCGTACACTTTCCAGCGCCAGGCAGAGAAGAACTCCTCGATGGGATTTAAGAATGGAGAGTATGGAGGGAGGTTGAGTGCCATGAAGAATGGGTGGTCTGTAAACCAGTTGCGGACCAAAGCAGCCCTATGGAAACTAACATTGTCCCATATGATGACATATCGGGTATGCTCTGGTCTCTGAACAGTGAGCATGTCATGTAAGGTGTCCAGGAATGCAATAATGTGTGCAGTGTTGTATGGGCCTAAGGTTGCATGATGGTGAACAACACCATTTTGGCTTATAGCTGCACACATGGTTATGTTACCACCACGTTGTCCTGGGACATTGATGATGGCACGGTGTCCAATAATGTTCCTGCCACGTCTCCTGGTTTTACTGAGGTTAAAACCGGCCTCATCTACAAAAAGTAGCTCATGTCCCATGGCATCTTCTTCTAGTTCCATCACTCTCTGGACAAGACAAAACAAATGCAACACATCAGGCCCATGCACAGCACTACAGTATGCACTTCCAAATTCAGAACCAATGACACTATAGCTTACCTGCACATAGTCATATCGCAGTTGCTTTACACGTTCTGTGTTTCTCTCGAAAGGAACTCTGTAAATTTGCTTCATTCTTATTCTGTGGCGCGCAAGTACACGACTTAGTGCAGAAATACTTACACTGTGTATATTTTGAAAGATGGTGTCATTATCAATTATGCGCTGCTGTATTTCGCGCAGTCTTATTGCATTATTGGCAATCACCATGTTCACTATATGGGTCTCTTGCTCTGGAGTGAACATTCTTCCTCTGCCCCCAACATCTGGACGTCTAGCAATTCTGTAAAGTAACAATTTCAGTATTTTTGCATGTATGGTACTGTTGTGTTTCTCATTAGAGTATGGCAGTGCTACAAAGTAGTTACCGATTCTCATTTCGAAATGTCCTAATGATGCTTGCCACAGTGTAGCGGCTCAAATTAGGCTGAACCCGTTGGCCAGCTTCCCTCAGGGTCATCCCATGGTTGATGACATGGTCCACTATTGTAGCTCTGATGTCATCAGTTATTCTATTTCTTACTCTTCTTACCCTTCCTCTTTCCCCTCCTCGTCCTCTTCTTGCTCCTCCTTGTCCTCTTCCTCTAACTTCCTCTAACCCTCTCGCTTCTTCAACTCCACGTCCTCTTCCTCCAACTTCTTCAACTCCACGTCCTCTCCCTCGGCCTCCTCGGCCTCCTCTGATTCTCACTCTTCTCCCTCTTACTGCTCCTTCCATTGTACTCCACACAGACAGCTTACCTGTGGCTTATTTATAGTGCTTAGGCTGATTGCAAAGTGAACTAATTATCTACAACAGTTTTCACATGTGCAAGTGTGCCAGACAGTTGGCAAAATAGTGTTAATGATAGCCATACATGTGTATAATTTTGCTAGGAGTGTGTTGGAAATTTGGTAATTGAGTGTAAGCAGTGAGTTGTGTTTAAAGTTCTGCAAAAAGAGTGTTGTGCAGTGAATTGTGCCTACAGTTTTGCAAAGTGTGTGTTACAAAATTGTAAACTGAGTGCAAAGCAGTGTTTGTGCTTTTAGTTTTGCAAACTCAGTGAGTGGTTTTGCTATACGTATTAATAGTTTTAGAAATTGTGCTACAAGAATCACGATTAGCGCTTAAGCATTCAGAAAAAACTGTAATAGAAAATTACTCAAGTAAACGTGAAAGTCACCCAGTAAAATACTGCTTGAGGAAAAGTCTAAAGGTATTTGGTTTTAAATGTACTTGAGTATCAAAAGTAAAAGTATGAATCATTTCAAATTCCTTATATTAAGCAAACCACACTGCACCATTTTCTTATTTAAAAAAAATCTACAGATAGCCAGGGGCACACTCCAACACTCAGACTTAATTTACAAACAAAGCATTTGTGTTTAGTGAATCCGCCAGATCAGAAGTAGTAGGGATGACCAGGAATGTTCTCTTGATAAGTGTGTGAATTGGACCATTTTCTTGTCCTGCTAAGCATTCAAAATGTAACGAGTACTTTTGCGTGTCAGGGAAAATGTATGGAGTAAAAAGTACATGATTTTCTTTAGGAATGTAGTGAAGTAAAAGTAAAATAGTAAAGTAAAGTACAGATACCCAAAATAACTACTTAAGTAGTACTTGAAAGTATTTTTACTAAAGCACTTTACACCACTGCTGTCTCTTAACCAATCCTGATGTCTGTACCATCCCTTCCTTCTCTGTCTCCTCCCCAATCCTGATGTCTGTACCATCTCTTGATTATACTGTCAGGGGGCCGGGTGGGGTAATGAGGGATGGCCCAGAGGAACTGTGGGAAATGATAACAAATTAACATTTCAGGTATTGAATTGGCTCATATAAATCACAATCCAAAATTGGGTTACACCAGTTAATGCCAGCCGTATTCATCACGGTCAGGCCTCTGTCAGAAACACTTGGCTCCACAACCAGTCTTTAAGTGTAATTAATGCCGATGTAATGAATTCATTAGCCGGCGGGAATTGGCTCAGATTGCTACGGCCCAAATGGTTCCCTGTCCCCTATATAGTGCACTACTTTTGACCAGAGCCCTGTGGGTACCCTACAGGTCAAAAGGAGTGCACTACATAAGGAATAGAGGGCCATTTAGGACGCTACCGTTGGCTCATGCTTTTGTAAGTCTTCCAAGTCATCAGAGGAATCTGAATGTGTCGAGACGGGGGAAAGGCCCTTGCCAATGCACCAAATAATGAGTTTATAAGGAAAATACTTTAGAGAGCATCCATCCTTGACCACGGAACTCATTAGTCAAAGAAATGCCAAGGTCGTTGGTAGGACAGTGGGTTTGATCTACTGTATGTGTGCTTGTAAACCTTTGGAACTGTAAGGAGCTTGTGACTTGGACAGAGGAATGTTGCAGAAATGTTAATACTGTGTGTGTGTGTGTGTGTGTGTGTGTGTGTGTGTGTGTGTGTGTGTGTGTGTGTGTGTGTGTGTGTGTGTGTTCCAGTGTGTGATGGCATAGGGACTGGCAGCCTGCAGACAGCCCAGACGGTGGATGCCAGCAACATAGAGATGTTTGTCAACTGCACCAAGATCAACGGCAACCTCATCTTCCTCATCACCGGCATCAAAGGGTATGTACTGTTTATTATAAACCTGGTAGTTTGGGTCCTGGATGCTGATTGGCTGAAACACCATTACAGCCGTGTGTATATCAGACAATATACCACTGGTATGATGCATAAATACTTGTTTACTGCTCTAATTACCTTGGTAACCAGTATATAATTAAACAATCAGGCCTGAGGGGGTGTGGTATATGGCCAATATACCACGTCTAAGGGCTGTATCCAGCTACTCTGCTTCGCGTTGTACATAAGTACAGCCCTTAGCCATGGTATATTGGCCAATATACACACGTACTCTGGCTTTATTGCTTAATTATAAACTGGGTGGTTCGAGCCCTGAATGCTGATTGGCTGACAGCCGTGGCATATTGGCCAATATACACACCTCCTCTGGCTTTATTGCTTAATTATATCACACACTACCATGTATTCAGTCTTTGTGTTCCTCACACTTGTAACAAGATGCCTGAGACAGCGTGTTTTACGGTAGAGCCATGAGCCCTTAAAGGCTCTGCATGGTCAATCCGTCATCTGCAGTTGCCGTGCAGCTTTAACTGCGATGCGGCCTCCGCAGAAGTCAGAGCATTCATACTTCTTGCGCTTTGCCGAGCAGCGCAAAGCTGTTGTGAAGGAAGTTGTCAAGGAAGTGAGTTTGCCTTTATACAGGACCTCCCGCCCCCAATCATGTCAATGCGGAGCTATACGGGGCCCTCCACATTATTACAACATTTGGGAGGCGCACGGCGATGCGGAACGCAGCTGGATTTGGCCTCCACAAGGCTCCGGAGGCTCCGCAATTCCATCAAACCCTCCGTACGGAGCCTCCATGAATGGCCTTTTACCCTAACCAGCACAACCAAACCTTTACCCTAACCTAACCTACACAACCAAACCCTTACCCTAACCAACACAACCAAACCTTTACCCTAACCTAACCTACACAACCAAACCCTTACCCTAACCAGCACAACCAAACCTTTACCCTAACCTAACCTACACAACCAAACCCTTACCCTAACCAGCACAACCAAACCTTTACCCTAACCTAACCTACACAACCAAACCCTTACCCTAACCAGCACAACCAAACCCTTACCCTAACCTAACCTACACAACCAAACCCTTACCCTAACCAGCACAACCAAACCTTTACCCTAACCTAACCTACACAACCAAACCCTTACCCTAACCAGCACAACCAAACCCTTACCCTAACCTAACCTACACAACCAAACCCTTACCCTAACCAGCACAACCAAACCTTTACCCTAACCTAACCTACACAACCAAACCCTTACCCTAACCAGCACAACCAAACCCTTACCCTAACCTAACCTACACAACCAAACCCTTACCCTAACCAGCACAACCAAACCTTTACCCTAACCTAACCTACACAACCAAACCCTTACCCTAACCAACACAACCAAACCCTTACCCTAACCAATACAACCAAACCCTTACCTTACCAATACAACCAAACCCTTACCCTAACCAACACAACCAAACCCTTACCCCTACCCTAACCAACACAACCAAACCCTTACCCTTACCCTAACCAACACAACCAAACCCTTACCCTTACCCTAACCAACACAACCAAACCCTTACCCTAACCAACACAACCAAACCCTTACCCTAACCAACACAACCAACCCTTACCCTAAGCAACACAACCTAACCCTTACCCTAACCAACACAACCTAACCCTTACCCTAACCAATACAACCAAACCCTTACCTTACCAACACAACCAAACCGTTACCCTTACCCTAACCAACACAACCAAACCCTTACCCTAACCAACACAACCAAACAAAGAATGGATCTTAGGATCACAAACCGGATATTAATATTGATATTGTACTGCATTGTTGAGCAGAGTTAGCATTTCACTGCACCGTTTAAACCTGTATCCTGTGCACGTGACCAATAAAGTTTGATTTGATTTGATTTGAGATCAGTGTCTAGGGACAACTTTACCTTATTCCAGCTGGTAGTGTTAGTGTCCATTGTAAGTGTTACTTTACCTTACTCCAGCTGGTAGTGTTAGTGTCCATTGTAAGTGTTACTTTACCTTACTCCAGCTGGTAGTGTTAGTGTCCATTGTAAGTGTTACTTTACCTTACTCCAGCTGGTAGTGTTAGTGTCCATTGTAAGTGTTACTTTACCTTACTCCAGCTGGTAGTGTTAGTGTCCATTGTAAGTGTTCAACAACAGTGCAGTAAGCTTACTGCACAGGTAGTCACAAATCAGCATCCACCGACTTCCCCCTCCTCCTCCTCCTCCCCCAACACCACCCCTCCCCACCCCCTCCCCGACTGCGTTGCAGCCCACCCTCGCTTCAGCCAACACGACACTACAGGACGATCTCTCATTCACACAGACTAAAGGGTGGAATAGGTCAGGTCAAAGGTTCAGGTCAAAGGTTCCTTGGCATGTTATGCACATGCAGACACATATAGATAGTGGGACGCAGAGAGTCTCTCTCTCTCTCTCTTTCTCTCTCTCTCCTCTCTCAATTAAATTCAATCTCTCTCTCTCGCTCTCTTTCTCATTTCAATTCAATTTAATTCTCTCTCTCTCTCTCTCTCTCTCTCTCTCTCTCTCTCTCTCTCCTCTCTCTCTCTCTCTCTCTCTCTCTCTCTCTCTCTCTCTCTCTCTCCTCTCTCTCTCTCTCTCTCTCTCTCTCTTCTGTTCTCTCTGATGGGCCATAGGGACATGTACCATGGTATAGGGGCCTTGGACCCGGAGCGGCTCAACGCGTTCCGCACAGTGAGAGAGATCACAGGTGAGACACACACGCATGCACACACACACACACACTCAGCTGCTGGGAGGACATTGGAGGAAACATTTATACCCAAGAGAGTGAGAGAGCAAGAGAAGGAATGTATAGACTCTGTTATTGTATCTGGAGTTGGGCTGAGTGTGTGTGTTTGTGTGTGTGTGTGTGTGTGTGTTTGTGTGTGTGTGTGTGTGTGTGTTATGTATTCATCTGATAATGCCCATTAGGACTTGTATAAAAGGGATGAGCTGTACTTCATCTGTAAAACCTTTTGTCATATTAAACCCTGTAACTCGCGGTTGAGGCAAATAGCTAATGGAGTGAAACTTCATTTTTCATAATGAAATCCAGGGCAATAATAAAGAGCAATGACCAATCTCTCTCCAAGGCAGGGCCTATGCTATCCTCTTTAATGGGCACATACATGCACGCACATACAGACATGCTCGCGCACACACACATACACACACACAAACACACAAAACCCTAAACGCATTTGATATTATCTATCATTAAGGCACATGCAACAGTCGTATTATGCCCAGTGATGTTAAGCTCATTCAGCTAATCAGTTGGATATTGTCTTTATCCGATACATTTCCTTTAAAGAAATGGGATCCTTGTAAGAAGCACATAAAAGCAATGAAAGTGTAACTTCCCCCTCTAAATAGCTCCTTCATCAAATAGGAGAACATTCAGTTCTTCTCTGTGGTGTAATAAAGACAGAGTTGTTATGCTACCATTCAGATTCAGTGTTTTCTCATCATGATAAACCTTTCAAAGTTCTACACATGTAAGATCTTAATTTGAGCAAGTTTGCTACAGCAGGAAAATAATCTTGCAGCAACAGGAAATGTGAATTATTATGTGGATTATAATGAATGGAAATTTTTTGTAGGGGTTGATATATTTTTTGTAAGGGCAAATCAAGTCTGACATTTTAAAATGGAAATTACAAGTTTGCATTTCCTGCTGTGCAGGACAATTCTCAGCAACAAAAGAGTGATCAAATTAAGATCCTCCATCTGTACTAGACAGTCAAGCCATTCTTTTTGTGATCTTCATTCAGGCGGCATCAAAAGCACATAAAGACATTGAACTTAATGAGTTTTTATAATGAGTGTGTGGTTGTCTTTGTACGTCAGCATGTGTGTGATGTTCTCATTGGGTTGCCATTTTCTCCTCAAGGTTTCCTCAATATCCAGTCCTGGCCAGAGAGAACATGACAGACCTCAGTGTCTTCTCCAATCTGGCAACCATCGGTGGGAGATCACTGTACAGGTAACAGTCAGAAATCAACCTCATTAATTACCATATAGTACATTTTATTATTATGATTTTATGATTTTAGTTTTGCGTCAAAAAGACTGTAAAATCACCAGGTATTTAAAAAAAAAAATGTATTTAGGAAATCTGTTCCCAAGTATTCCCACAAATTAAAAAGAGACATATGTGATGGTGTCTCAATATAATCAAGGTATGAAATGATTGTTATTTTCAAATACAACCTCTTTTTGGGCTAAGTTGTGGTCAGTTTGCAGTGTATAAATGATTATAATTATGTTAGGGGCTGAATCTAGTTTGCCTACCCCTGATATACACCAATATAGGGGTTTAAAACAGTCAGACAGTGTAGTATATGCATACTCACA